>NC_133129.1:27528005-27828005 GCF_048418815.1 Hemitrygon akajei | reverse complement strand
CGTTTCGTCTACTCACGCTTAATGGTTACGTGATGTTATGTCATGCTTAAATTTAGAGAAGATCTGTTGTTCAACTTCTGAATCTAGTCAAGACTTTCAAACATTGTGGGGACCATTTTGAACTACTTTCAAAACCTTTGATTTTCTCTTAAAGTACAGATGTTGGCTAATAACATATTTCATTATATGATAAGGATTTTTTCCTTTTTTCTTTCTCTACTAAACAGCTTCAATCTTGGTAGTGGGCTTAGATTTTTTTTTTGTATAATAAAATTATCACATTTCGATATTATGATTTAATTTGATTTACATGAATGTAGGGTAATGAGATTCCAATTGTGATTCAAATATAATGTATTTGATAATATTTTATCCTTTGTTTGACTTATAATATATCTTCTTGTAATATTATCTTCTTGATAATATTATTTCTTCTGTATAGAAATTAATAAAAATATTGTAAGAGAGGGAAGTGTATAGTAAATGTAGGAATTAAATTAAAATGAAAATTGGAAAAACAAAGAAGGAATGGCAAACATACTTGCAAAGAAGTATATTTTAAGAACATAAATGTATCAGAAAGAGTAATGGCCTAAAAGATAATCTACCTATGGAGGTAGATGATTTGGATGTGGTTATTAATGAACATTTGCTGCCCTGTGTCTCTAAAAGGAGGCTGATCAGATCTAGCATGTCATCTGAAACTTTGACAAACTTCTATAGATGCACAGTGGAGAGTATCCAGGCAGATTGCATCATTGGTATGGAAATACCAATGTCCTAGAATGGTAAAGCCTATAAGAAGAATTGGATATAGCCTAGTCCATCACAGGAGGATCCCTCCCCACCATTGAACACATTAACAAGGCGCAATGCCAAAAATAAAACTGCATCTATCCCCCACCATCCAGGCCATGCTCTCTTCTCACCACTGTCATCAGGAAGGTAGTGCGGGAGCCTTAGGTCCCACACCAGCAGGTTCAGGAATAGTAATTGCCCTTCAAAGTTCAAAGTTCAAAATTCAAAGTTCAAATTATTATTTATTATCAGGGTACATGTATTTCACCACATACAATCCTGAGAATCTTTTTCTGCAGGCATACATAGCAAATCTATAGAACAGTAACTGTATGTAGGATCTGTAAACTGTAAACTGACTGTGCAAGTGCAGATAATAATGAAGTAACAAGATAAAAAAGGTCTTTAAACGAGTGCAATTATCCCCTTTTGTTCAGGAGCCTAATGGTTGGGGGTAGTAACTGTTCTTGAAAATAGTGGTGCAAGGCCTGAGGCTCTTGTGCCTTATACCTGACGGCAGCAGTGAGAAAAGAGCATGGCCAGGGTGGTGAGGACCTTTGACTCCATTTCTAGGAGTTTCTGTTCAAAGGTTCATGGTGTATAATGTTCTCATACCAGGCTGTAATACAGCCAGTCAGCACACTTTCCACTGCACATCTATAGAAGTTTGCCAAGGTCTTTGATGACGTGATGAATCACCGCGGACTCCTGAGGAAGTAGAGGCACTGTTGTGCTTTCTTTGAAATTATATTTATATGATGGGTCCAGGACGATTCCTCTGAGATAGTGACGCCCTGGAATTTAAAGTTTCTGACACCCTCCACCTCTGATGCTCTGATGAGTACTGGCTCAGGGACCTCTGGTTTCCTTCTCCTGAAGTCTTACTGACATCGAGTGAGATGTTGTTGTTATGACACCACTCAGCCAAATTTTCAGTCTCCCTCCTGTATGCTGATTCATCACCACCTTTGATACAGCCCTCAACAGTTGTGTCATTTTCAAGCTTGCATATGGTGTTGGAGTTGTACTTAGCCACATGGTCATAGTGCAAAGCGAGTAGCGCAGGAGGCTAAGTACGCATCCCTGTGATGCTTCTGTGCTGGTGGAGATTGTGGAGGAGAAGTTTTTACCAATCTGAACTGACTGTCTATAAGTGAGGAAATCCAGGATCCAATTGCACAAGGTGATATTGAGGCCCAGGTCAATCATCAGACTCTGGAACCAGTAGGGATAACTTCACTTAGCTCAACACCAAACTGATTCCACAATTTATGTACTCATGTTCAAGAAATCTATAACTCATGTTCTCAGTAATATTTATATACTTATTCATTTTTTTTGTATTTGAACAGATAGTCATTCAATGCACATTTGTTGTTTATCAGTCTTTGTAGTTTTTCATTGATTCTATTGTATTTCTTTGTTCTAGTGTTAATGCCTATGTGAACTTGCATCTCAGGGTAGTTATGATGACATATATGTACTTTGATAATAAATTTACCTTGAACTTTGATTCTGCAGTCAGGATAAAAGAATCTAAGATATCATATGGCATAAACAAGCTAAGAGACAAGTTTAACAAGACTTAATATCCTTGATGGTGAATAAATTGATGGCTCAGATGTAGCATAACCCAGGCTATCAAGAGAAGGAGGTGAGGGAGTTCCTCTGAGCATATTTGTAATGCTCCCTGCCTGTAGCATTGCTGCCAAAGGATTTAGTGAAAGCTAATGCATTAGTTAATAAGGGAGTCAGCAATTACAGGCCAATTAGTTTAACTGTGATGATGAAACAATTATCAGAATTAATTCCAAGGGGCAGTATAAACCATTTGAAAAGACAAACGTTCAAGGATTGTCTGTTTGGATATTTCAAGGGAAGACCACATCCAATTAATTTGACTGAATTTTTTGAGGAGTAATAAGAATGAACAGTCAGAACAGTGTGTTGATGTAGTCCACATGGACTTCAGCATGACTTTTGAGTAGGCACATACAGAAAGCTGGTGAGAAAAGATAAACAACTTTGGGATGCAAGGGAAGGTGTGCGTTATAGAGCCACAGCAATATAACAACAGACACAGGACATTCAGCCAAACACAGTGCCTACCCAGCTAGGACCAATTTCCTGCTATCAGTCCATATCCCTGGGAGGGTTTAGCCGAAGCCCAGACCCTGCACGTTCCAATCCAGGTGCTCCTTAGATACCACTGTACTTGCCTCAATCACTTCTTCCTGCAGCACATTCCATATACTCAATATCCTCTGTGCGAAAGCCTTCTTTCTGCCATCTCACTCATGATACCGTATCAATGTACTAAAAGAGATTATACGAGAACTGTGTACAACACTACCTAGATCACAGTTTTAACACAGAGGCAATTTATGACGATGTTCCCAGGACTGTAATTTTTTAGAATGCGGAAAGATTGCATTGACCGGGATTGCTTGCTCAGTTCTTCAGCTTATTGTCAGATACACTAGGGTGGAATAAGATTCCTTGCTTGCATGAAACTCACACTTGAAGCAATATATTTACAACAATAAAAACAGTCATGAGTCATAAACAGTAGAATGGTACAAAGATTGCAGAGCTATCTGAATTCATGCAAAAGAAGCGCTAAAGTGACAAAAATATAATAAGACCATAAGACATAGGAGCAAAATTAGTCCTTTCAAACTATTGAGTCTGCTCCACTATTCCAACATGGCTGATTCATTATCCCTCTCAAACCCATTCTCCTGCCTTCTCTCTGTAATATTGACACTCTGATTAATCAAGAACCTACCAAATTTTGCCTTAATTATAAGACTGTAAGACTATAAGACAGTAATAGGCCATTCAGCTCATCAAACCTGCTCCACCATTCAATCATGGCTGATCCTTTTTTCCCCTCATCAGCCACACCTCCTCGCCTTCACTCATACCCCTTGAAGCCATGACCAATTAAGAACCTCTCAAGCTCTACCTTAAATACAAACAATGACCTGGCCTCCAGAGCAGCCTGTGGTAATAAATTCCACAAATTCGCCACCCTCTGGCTAAAGAGATTTCTCCACATCTCTCCTTTTGAATGGATGCACCTCTATCCAAAGGCTTTGCCCTCTTGCCCCCTCCTTGGGAAACATCCTTTCCACATCTACTCTGTCTAGGCCTTCCAACATTCGAAAGGTTTCAATGAGATCCCCCCCTCATCCTTCTAAATTCCAGCAAGTACAGACATAGAGTCATCAAACCTTCCTCGTATGATAACTCTTTCTTTCCCAGAGTCATCTTTGAGAAATTCCTCTGAACCCTCTCCAATGCCAGCTCATCTTTTCTTAGATGTGGAGACCAAAACTGTTCACAATACTCAAGGTGAGGCCTCACCAGTGCCTTATAAAGCCTTAGCATTACAACTCTACTCTTGTATTTTAGACCTCTTGAGATCAATGCAAACATTGCATTTGCCTTCCTCACCATCAACTCAACCTGCAAGTTAACCTTTCAGGGTGTTCTGCACAAGGACTCCTAATTCCCTTTGCATCTCAGATTTTTGAATTTTCTTCGCACTTTGAAAATAGCCTGCACATTTATTTCTACTGCCAAAGTGCATGACCATGCATTTTCCAACATTATATTTTATTTGCACTTTCTTGCCCATTCTCTAACCTTCTGCAGCCTACTTGTTTCCTCAACATTACCTGCTCCACCAATCTTCGAATCATCTGTAAACTTGGCAACAAAGCCATCTAATCCATCATCCAAATCATTGATAAACAGCTTAAAAAGGAGTGGCCTCATTTTCTAGCAGTCCTATATCTACTCTTTTATTTTTGACATATTTGAAAAAGTTTTTCCTATCCACTTTGATATGTTCACAAGCTTGCTTTCATATTTCATCTTTTCCTTCCTAATGAGTTGCTCTCTGTAGGGTTTTAAAAGTTTCCCAATTTCTAGTCTTACCACTAATTTTTGCCTTGTTGTATGCCCTCTCTTTTGCTTTTACCTGAGCTTTGACTTCTCTTGTGAGCCACGGCGCTACTATTTTGCCATTTGAGTATTTCTTCATTTTTAGAATACATCTATCCTGCAACTATGTCATTTTCCCCAGACAGTCACACCATTGCTGCTCTGCTGACATCCCTTCCAACATCTCCTTCCAATTTACTTTGGCCAACTCCTCTCTCATGCCACTGTAATTTTCTTTACTACAGTGAAATACTGCTGCATCAGACTTCACTTTCTCCCTATCAGATTTCAAGGGGAACGCAATCATCTTGTGATCATTGCCTTTTACCTTAAGCTCCCTAAACACCTCCAGTTCATTACATAACACCCAATCCAGTATAGCTGATCCCCTAGTATGCTCAATGACAAACTGCTCTAAAAAGCCATCTCATAGGTATTAAACAAACTCAGTCTCTTGAGATCCATTAACAACCTAATTTTCCCAATTGACCTGCATGTTGAAATCTCTTTTGACTATCTTTTACACACCTTTTCTATTTCTTATTGTAATCTGTGGTCCACATCCCAGCTACTGTTGGGAAGGCCTGTATATTAGAGCTATCAGGATCCTTTTCTCTTTGCAGTTTTTTAACTCAGTCCACAAGGATTCAACATCTTCCAATCCGATGTCACATCTTTCTACTGCTTTGATGTCATTCTTTACCAGCAGAGCCACATCACCCCCTTTGCCTATCTTCCTATCCCTCCGATACAACGTACAACCTTGGACATTCAGCTTGCAACTACAACTATCCTTCAGCCATGATATACACAATGAATTGCACTGCACATCTACTTGAGGCCATGAGTTCCACAGATCCATCACAGCTCTGCTTTAAGAAATCCCTCCTTGGTTCTGAAGGGACATCGTTATGCCTCAAAGTTGTGCCTCTGGAGGATGAGAGCTGGCATGATAGATGTGTGTAAGACCATTAGAGGTACCAAAATGGCCCATGGAATCTTCATTACCATTTCATCATGGCTGATCCATTTTCCCTCTCAGCCCCAATCTCCTGCTTTCTCCCTGTATCCCTTCATTCCCTGACCAATCAAGAATCTGTCAAACTCTGCCTTAACTATACAAAAAGTCTTGGCCTCCACAGCTGCCTGTGGCAAAGAATTCCACAGATTCGCCACTCTCTGACTAAAGAAATTTCTCCTCATCTCCAATCTAAAAAGACACCCCTTTATTCTGAAGCTGTGTCCTTTGGTCTTAGACTCTTCCACCATTGGAAACATCCTCTCCACATCCACTCTATCAAGACCTTTCACCATTTGATAGGTTTGAATTAGGTTACTCCTTATTCTTTGAATTCCATTGAGTATGGGCCCAGAATCATCAAATGCTCTTCGCATGGCAAGAGGTTTAAACCTGAAATAATTTCTGTGAACTTCCTTTGAACCCTCTCCATTTTCAGCACATCCTTACTAAGATAAGTGGCCCAAAACTGCACAAAATACTTCAAGTCAGTCCTCACCAGTGCTTCATAAATTCTCAACATGACATCCTTGCTTTGATTTTCTACTCCTCTTGAAATGAATGTTAACATTGCATTTGCCTTCTTCACCACAGACTCAACTTGCAAATCAACCTTTAGGAAACCCTGCACAAGTATTCCTAAATCCTGTTGCGCCTCAAATTTTTGCATTTTCTCTCCATTCAGAAAACAGTCAACCCTTTCATTTCTTTTACCAAAGTGCATGACCATACACTTCCCAACACTATTCAATCTGCCATTTCTTTACCCATTCTTCTAATCCCTATTTCCTCAAAACTACCTGCGCCTCCACTTATCTTCATATCATCTGAAAACTTTGCAAGAAAGCTATTAATTCCATCATCCAAATCATGGACATATAACGTAAGGAGGACTGGTCCCAACAGAGATCACTGTGGAACACCATTAAACACCGGCAGCCAACTAGAAAACCTTCCCTTTATTCCTACTCTTTGCCTCCTGCTAGTCAGCTACTACTTTATCCATGCTAGAATCTTTCCTGTAATACCATGGTCTGGTATCTTGTTAGGTAGGTGACCAAACCTGTAGATAATATTTCAAATTAGGCCTCATCAATGTCTTATAAAATTTCAACATAACAGCCCAACTCCTGTATTCAATACATTATTTTATAAAGGCCAATGTGCCAATAAGCTTTCTTTACGAGCCTATGTACCTATGACACCACTTTCTAGGAATTATGGATCTGTATTCCCAGATCCCTCTGTTCTAACACACTCCTCAGTGCCCTTCTGTTCACTACATAAGACCTCCCCTGTTTATCCTCCTAAAATACAACTCACACTTGGCTGCATAAAGTTCCTTTGACCATTTTTCAGCATATTTTTCCAGAACGTTGACATGGATGACAAACAACAACAGACCCTGCACTGATCCCTACAGCACACCACTGTTAGCAGGCATCCAGTCAGAGAGACAATGATCTACTACCACTCTCTGTCTTCTCCCTACAAAGCCGATGTCTAATCCAATTCACTACCTCATCTTGAACACCAAGCGAATGAACCTTCTTGACCAACCTCCTATATGGTACCTTGTCAAAGATCTTGCTAAAGTCCGTGTTGCCTTCTTCAACATTCCTGGTAACTTCCTCAAAAACCTCTATAATATTGGTTAGACATGATCTAGCACACACAAGGCCATGTTGACTGTTCCTAATCAGTTCCTGCCTATCTAAATAATTATATATCCAGTGTTCTTATAATACCTTCCAATAACTTTCCCACTACTAATGTCAGGCTCACCACCTATAATTTCCTAGCTTATTCTTAGAGCCTTTCTTAAACAGCAGAATAGCATTATCTATCCTCCAATAATCCGGTACCTCACCTGTGGCTGACAATGTTTTAATATCTCTGTTGGGCCCCCACAGTTTCTGCAATAGCCTTCCACAGGGTCTGAGGGAACACCTCGTTCGGCCCTGAGAATTTATCCACCCTAGTTTGCCTCAAGGCAGCAAACACTTCCTCATCTGTAATCTGTATTGGGTCTATGACCTCTCTACTGCTTTGCCTCACTTCTATAGACTCCTGTTTCTGTCTCCCAAATAAATACAAACACAACAAGCCCCTTAAGGTCTCCTCTTTCAGTTCCACCCATAGATTACCACCCTGATCTCCCAGAGGATCAATTTTGTCCCTGGCTGTTCTTTTGCTCTTAACTTATCTGTAGAAGCCCTTCACCATGTCAACTAGAGCAGCTTCATGCTTTATTTTAGCCCTTCTTATTTCTTTCTGAAGAATTCGCAAGTGGACGGAAGTGCTTGAGCATATAGACATTATGAAAGAGGATGTGCTAGAGCTTTTAAAAATCATTAAGTTAGATAAGTCACTGAGACCAGATGAGATATACCCTATGCTACTGTGGGAAGCAAGGGAGGAGATAGCTGAGCCTCTTGCAATGATCTTTGCATCATCAGTAGGGATGGGAGAAGTACTGGAGGATTGGAGGGTTGCAAACATTGTTCCCTTGTTCGACAAAGGGAGTAGAGATAACCCAGGAAATTATGCATCAGTAAGTCTGACTTCATTGGTGGACAAGATGTTGAAGAAGATCCTGAGAGGCAGGTTTTATGAGCATTTGGAGACACATAATCTGATTAGGGATAGTCAGCATGCCTTTATCAAGGGCAGGTCGTGGCTTACGAGCCTGCTTGAATTTACTGTGGAAGTATCAAAACACATTGATGAAGGTAGAGCAGTGGATGTAGTGTACATGGATTTCAGTAAGTCACTTGATAAAGTTCCCCATGTAATGATCCTTCAGAAAGTAAGGAGGCAAGGGATCCAAGGAGACCTCGCTTTGTGAATCCAGAATTGGCTTGCCCACAGAAGGCAAAGGGTGGTTGTAGATGGTTCATATTCTGCATGGAGGTCAGTGTCCAGTGGTGTTCTGCAAGGATCGGTTCTGGGACCCCTACTCTTTGTTATTTTTATAAATGACCTGGATGAGAAAGTAGAAGGATGGGATAGTAAGTTTGCTGATAACAAAAAAAGTTGGAGGTGTTGTAGATCATGTGGAGGTTTGTCAGAGGTTACAGCAGATGGATCAAATGGATGCAGAACTGGGCTGAGAAGTGGCAGATGGATGTCAACCCAGATAAGTGTGAAGTGGTTCCATTTTGGTAGGTCAAATTTGAAGACAATATAATATCAATGGTAAGACTCTTGGCAGTGTGGAGGATCTGAGAGATCTTGGGGTCCGTGTCCATAGGACACTCAAAGCTGCTGCACAGGTTGACAGTGTTGTTATGAAGGTGTATGGTGTGATGGCATTGATCATCCATGGGGCTGAGTTCAAGAGCCATGAGGTAATGTTAAGCTATATAGGACCTGGGTCAGACCCCAGTTGGAGTACTGTGTTCAGTTCTGATCACTCACTACAGGAATGATGTGGATATTATTGAGAGAGTGCAGAGGAGATATACAAGGATGTTGCCTGGATTGGAGGGCGTACCTTATGAGAGTAGGTTGAGTGAACTTAGCCTTTTCTCCTTGGAGTGAAGGAGGTGACCTGATAGAGGTGTACAAGATGATGAGAGGCACTGATCATGTGGATAGCCAAAGGCTTTTTCCCAGGGCTGAAATGGCTAACACAAGGGGGCACAGTTTTAAGCTGCTTGAAAATAGGTACCAAAGGGATGTCAGAGGTAACTTTTTCACACCAAGAGTGATGAATGTGCGGAGTGAACTGCCGGTGGACACAATAGGGTCTTTTAAGAAATTCTTAGATAGGTACATGGAGCTTAGAAAAATAGAGGGCTATGCATTAAGGAATTTCTAGGCAGTTTCTAGAGTAGGTTAAATGGTCGGCACAACGCTGTGGGCCGAGGGACCCATAATGTGCTGCAGATTTCTATGTTCTATTTCTTATGGTACCTTATTTGCTCCTACCTGCTATCCTTCTCCTTCTATTTCTTAACCAAGGCCTCAATATCTCATAAAAAAACCAAGGTTCCTTGAACCTGTTGTCCTTGCCTTTTATTCTGACAGGAACATAGAAACACTGTATTCTTAAACTTCACTTTGAAGGCCTCCCACTTACCAAGTACACCTTTGCCAGAAAACAGCCTTTCCCAGTGCACATTTGCCAGATCCTATCTCATACCATCAAAATTGGCCTTTCTCCTGTTTAGAATCTCAACCCGACCAGAGCTATCCTTTTCCATAATTACTTTGGAACAAATGGCATTATGATCATAGATGCAAAGTGTTCACTTACATAGACTTTTGTCACTGGCCCTGTCTCATTCCCTAATAGGAGATCTAATATCACTGTCTCTCCAGTTGTGACATCTATGCACTGATTAAGGAAACTTCCAGCCCTTTTATAGTATGGGAGTCCCATTCAATCTGTGGCATGTTAAAATCACCTGCTGTCACAATCTTATGTTTCCTGCGAGTGTCTGTGCTCTCTCTGCAAATTTGCTCCTCTTAATTCCATGGAATATTGGGTGGTCTCTATTATAATCCTATCAATGTGGTCATACCTTTCTTTTTCCTCAGTTCAATCCACAAAGCCCTACATAATGACCTCACCAGTCTGTTCTGACAGCACTACCATGGCACTTTCCCTGACTAGTAAGACCACCCCTTCCCCTCTTAATCTATCCCACACTATCAGGTTAAAAGAACAGCACCTCCAAAAACTGAGCTGCCAGCCTTTCCCCTCTTGCAACCAAGCCTCACAAATGGCCACAATGTCATAATTCCAGGTGCTGATCCATGCCCTAAACTCATCCACCTTTCCTACAATACTCACTGCATTAAAATATTCACAACTCAGAACATCAGTTCCACCATGCTCAACCTTTTGATTCCTGATTTTGTATGTCAGATTAACAACATTTTTCTCCACAGATACTCACTATTAGTTACACCGCTCTGGCTTCAGTCCCTCAGAAATTCTAATTTAAACCCATTCCCCATACAGCACTAGTAAACCTACCTGCTAGGATATAGTGGGATTAGGCTAAATCACCCTTTTTCATTCAGGTATGATGGACTGAATAGCCTTTCCATGTGTCGTAATTTCTATAATTCAATGTTTATTTGATCACATCTCTCGAAGTATAATGGTCCAGATCCCTTTGGTTCACAAGAATAACATGTTCTGGCAATTTGTCTCACATTGTCAATAATCTGTGCAAGATAGTTATTTGTTGAGGGCTTCAGACTCACAAAAAAGAAGTTGAAGTATAAGCAGGTGTATGAAAAAATAATCACGTCACTAACCTTAAGTATAATTAACTAAATATGTTCTGTCCTTGTGTTGTACCCAAAACAACAATGGCATACAAATTCAAGGATTCTTTGTGACAAATGCAGTAAAGTGGAAGGACTTCATGGTGTTTTACAAATGTTTTCCCGGATCAGTACTCCCATTCCACTCCAAATCCAGAGCATCAGTTTAAAGAGATTAAAAAATCCAAGATGGTCTTAATCTGTACACTGTTCCCTCAGAAGCTTTACATCTTCTTGTGCAGATTATGTCAGTCATTTCATACGGCGACTTCCCAGAATCCATTGTGCACAAAGAATGATGAAGAAAGGAGGAGAAAAAGAGAGGGAGGAAGAGAAAGAAAGGGGAAAGGGAGAAAGAGGGAGCAAAAGTGAGAAATAGAAAGAGAGAGAGAGGGAGAGAGGAACAGAAAGAGAGGGAGACAGAATGACTAAAAGAGAGAGAGAATGAGAGAGAAAGAAAGAAAGAGAGAAGGAAAGAAAGAAAAAAGTTTTGTACAATGTAGAAGAAAAAAAATAAGATGAAGAGAAAAGGGAAAGAAAAAGACAGATAAAGGCAGAGGGTGAGAAGGAGACAGTAATGTAGACAAAGAGCAAAGTGAGAGTAAAAGACAAGGAGAGGAGAAGAGAAATATCATAATGGAGGGGAAGATTTCCAGTTATGCACACCTTTATTCCGAAGCATTTTTCAGCCAGTGGCATACTTTGCACTGTTTTGGAGTGTTATTACTCTGGTGAATTAATTTAATGTCTTTCAAGGCTTTATAATATCCGCATGCTTCATTGACCTAAAATGCATTATTACTCCTTTCCAGTTTCCCATTAATAAAATATTGCTTACAAACTGTAAAGAAAAGAAGATAGTTAGCACTGTCCTGGTATAAGTAATAACTATTTACATTTAGGGAGGCATTTTAATCAACAGTTCACTCTGGTAGAAGGGATTAGTGATTAATTTTAGATGGAAACAAATTTAAAGGACTTTAACCTGTTACAGGACATTAAATAAAAATGATGGGATTAAGAGGTATTTTCTGCCATGTGGCATGACTCCCCTTGTTAAAAATAACAAACCAACATTAAAAAGGAAATTTAAATCTTTACATGAATGAATTCTATTGGTCAGAATTTGATCTCTTTCTACATCCTTCGCATGTGATTAAGCTGCTTGGACAGTTGTAAGGACAATTCCAGCTGTTATTCCAGGGTTAACATACTAATAGCATCTCTGATACACTTTCCTTGCCTTGACTGTAACACAGAAATACATGAAGGTATAAATGCACCTAGCCCCTTCTGAGAGCCCATTTTGTCACAGAGAATCAGAGAAAGCACATCTTGTGAACTATGCTTCATTTAAATGCTGGAAAGCTGCTATATCTAACTGTAATGAGCTCTTTGACCCTGTGTGGGGAGCCAGAGAGTGTTGTGCTCCGAGGTTTTTAGAGAACCTGAATTGGTTAACTATTGTTTAGATAGATAGATAGATAGATACTTTATTCATCCCCATGGGGAAATTCAACATTTTTTCCAATGTCCCATACACTTGTTGTAGCAAAAACTCATTACATACAATACTTAACTCAGTAATAATATGATATGCATCTAAATCACTAACTCAGAAAGCATTAATAATAGCTTTAAAAAAAGTTCTTAAGTCCTGGCAGTTGAATTGTAAAGCCTAATGGCATTGGGGAGTATTGACCTCTTCATCCTGTCTGAGGAGCATTGCATCGACAGTAACCTGTCGCTGAAACTGCTTCTCTGTCTCTGGATGGTGCTATGTAGAGGATGTTCAGGGTTTTCCATAATTGACCGTAGCCTACTCAGCGCCCTTCGCTCAGCTACCGATGTTAAACTCTCCAGTACTTTGCCCACGACAGAGCCCGCCTTAACAACGGTTGTGATGCGTTTAGATTTTCTTGTGCTTTTCTCAAGCGACTTACTCTTTGTAATAGAGTCTCCCAGTGCTTTCTATTTAAATTTGTTAAGCTTACTTTGATAGGCTCGGGAATTCCATGTTACTTGTATTATTTAAGTGGATGTCAGATTAGTGCTAATCACAGGGTCCTAGTTTTGTGGCATCTCTCGGCTGAGCCACCTATGTTCTGTTGGAATTCTTATGAATAAACTTCAGTCACCATCTCTACAATTGAGTCTGACTTTCCTCTGCACTTAGGTTCTGACATTGCCAACGCACATTGTGACATCTAACATACCCCTACGAAGTGTTGTTTAATAGTCAGAAGTAGACTGCATCTGAACTTAGCTATTCCGGAGAAATCAAAAGACCTTCCATCTGATTACATGCATGACTAGTTAAACAATGAGAATATCATCTGCTTTATAATACAACCCACTATGACTTAAAGGGAAGATTGAAGAAATAATCTTTACACAGCATTTTTATTTTGCTGGAACATGTGCAGCCTGAAGATATGATGAATAGTCAAAGAATATTGGATAATAGATGAAGTTCCTCAAGAGACATAATTTTTAATGAGTTAAAAAATGAAATGAAGTTCCTCAAGAGACATAAGATAATTTTTAATGAGTTAAAAAATGAAATGACTCTGGTTACTTGGAATCAAATGTTGGCATCCAAAACAGGAAAGGCAGCCTTGAGAGAAAGGATAGCTTAAACAAAGAACAGAAACATTTCCACCCATGACTAGTGAAAGACATGAAGAATTCTGTGTTTAACAAAAGGTACAAGTGATTAAATGAAGCATATAATGCAGACTGATAATAAATCTATGCTTTCTAATGAGCAAGGATTCAAGGCTAAACACAAAAATAGGAGAGCAGAGAAAGTTGACATTAGGATCAAAGTAAAAAAAAACTGCAGGGAGAACTCGGCGTGTCAAGCAGCATTCCATGGAGACATTGGGGAAGATTGATATTTCGAATTGTATCAGAACTGAGAATTCAAAAAGAAGATAGCCACTATAAAGAGTGAGAGGGAGCAGGGAGGCAGGGATTGGTAAGTGACATTGAACCAGGAGTGGTGGAGGATGATGGGCAGAGAGGTGGAGTTTGGTGGAAGAGAGGGAGGAGCTTAGAGACAGAGACTGATGGGCAGTAAATGGAACCAGATAATGAAGTGATGGTGAGCAGATGGAACCAGCTGGAGGAAGTTAACACATCTGGGAACAGGAGAGGTTGGGGGAAGATGGTGGAAAAGGAATGGAACTTGAGTGAGAATCTGGGTGGATTGGTAGGTGTGGGAAAGGAACACAGGCAGTGTGATCATTGGAAAGTTGCCTACCCAAATGGAACATAAGTTTTTGTTCTTCCAGTTTGTATTTGCCCTCTGTGTGGCAGCAGAGAGGATGTATGGGTTGGTGTGGGAATGGGAAGGGGGAGTAGAAATGTCTACCCATTGGGAGCTTAATTAGTCCTTGTGAACAGCTTGCAGGTGATTCAGACAATAGTCATCTAAGGTATGTTTAATCTTGTCGATGGAAAGAAGGCTACATGGCTACACTGAGTGCAATGGATGAGTTTGGAAGAGGTGATTGCACATGGACCACTGTCTCAGTTGCAAAGGCCATTCAGGTCCTAGGAATGTAGTGAGAGATGGCAAACAGACAAGTGTTATATCTCCTATGGACACAGGGCAAAGTGCTCCATCTCTAAATTTCTCCTCCTCCCACCTGAACTGGTTGTAATTATCACCTATCAATCCATCCTACCCCTCCTTTGCACTGCTTTATACTGGCCATCTTCCCTTCCTCCACAGAACCACCCTCCTCTCCTATCAGTTCCCTTCTTCTTCTTCAGCCCTTCACCTTTTCCAGCTATCACCTCCCAGTCTGGCATTCTCCCCTAACCTCTCTCATTAACAAAACATTTCACCTACAGAACTGCAGCTCACTGGATGCCAATTTGTGGGATTTTTTTTGCACAATTCTCTGTAAACTCTAGAGACTGTTGTGCATGAAAATCACAGGAGATTCTGAGATACTTAAACTACCCTGTCTGGCACCAATAATCATTGCACAGTTAAAGTCACTTAGATCTAATTTATTCCCCATTCTGATGTTTGGTCTTAACAGCACATGTATCTCTTAAAGATGTCTACATACTTTCATGCATTGAATTGTGGCCTCATGATTGGCTGATTAGATTTTTGTATTAACAAACAGGTGTAGCTAATAAAGTGGCCACTGAGGATAAATAATTAATAAAATTAATGTAAAGCACCCTAGGTAAAATAAACATGGAACTTAAATTGAACTTTGAAATGGCTGGAAACAACCTGAAGGCATGGTGGTTCATTCATTGTCACACTATGAGCTGTTGCAGGCGCTGAACTCATGCCCACTGGGGATGTGGTTGGTTTAGATGAGCTCATTAAACTTATTAGGGGAGGGAGTTTTCCATCCCATCAGCCTGAAATGTTTGCAAACCTAAGTCCCATGAGGAAAAAGGCGAGTTTGTTAATGTGCTGTACTATTCAATATTCTCATCCCATTTATAAGAAAATCATTGTGTGCTTACTTGGATAAAATCCAAAAGCATCATTGATACTAAATGTTTCTCAATATGGTGCTGGTGTGCAGCTTGTCGATCTCCATAGCAGCCAGCTACACCATGGGGAATTGGAGAGCACCTGCTAATCTCTTTACTGTACTAATGGGGTACTGGCTTTCCACAGAGTGAGTCAATTTGATTTGGCATCCACTGCTGGAAAGGATGATGGTAGCAGACTTAAAAGTAGACATAAGAGATTCTGCAGATGCTGGAAATGTGGAGTAACACACATAAAATGCTGGAGGAACTCAAACAGCATCCACGGGAGGAGAATAACCAGTCGACATTTTTGTCTGAGCTCAACAGCCCTAATGAAAGATCTTGGCCTGAAACGTTGACTGTATATTCCCTCCATAGAGACATAACAGCTGTTTTCAAAATGGATAAAGACTTGGAGAGAAAATTTTGCAAGGCTTTGAGGAAGAAAAATAGAGTGAACTTTAGGTTTAAACCCAGCAATATTTTGATGGGCTGAATGGCATCTGCCAGATTTCAGAAAAGTCCAGACCAAGGGAAGAGAGGTGAAACAGTTAGTTTATTGAAATATTGCATTTCTTTGGTTAATTAGCAAAGAATTAGATAAAATTTAGAAATCATAGAATCACTAGTAATTTAGAATGCAGAGGAAAGCCATTTGTCCCATTGCGACTGTACCAGGAGTCAAACTGATCCTACTTTTCAGCACTTGGAATGAGTTTCTGCAGATCAGAATTCTTTACATAGGCAGCTAAGTTAATTCCACTGAGAGTTTGCCTTTCAGACAATGACACTTTAGGATTCCTACCACCCTTTGAGTGAAAACATTTCCATTATCTTCCCTCTAATCCTTCTACAAATTACAAGTCTAACTCCTTGGGTTTTGACCCCTATTAGGAGAAATACAGGAAGTCTAACTATTTATTCTATCTTGTCCTGTCATTAATTTACATGCCTGAAATGAAATCTTTCCTCAGCCATCTCTTCAGTAGAGAACTATCGAAGCTTTCCTCAGGGCTACAGCTTTCCAATCCCAGCAACGTCTTTGTAACCTTCTCCAGTACAATCACTTCTTTCTATTGAAGTGGTGACTACAACTGTCCGCAGTACTCAATTCTGTGGCTTAACTAGTGATGCACACTATTCTGGTATAATCTTTCTTCTCTTAAATCTTTTATGCCTATTAGACTCAGCCCAATACATCATGGGCAGATCCCTCCCCATTATTTACATGAAGCACTGCCTCACAAAGGTAACATCTATCAGCAAAGATCCCCACCATGAGAGCTATGCCATCTTCTCTTAGCTACCATTAGACAGTAGGTACAAAAGCCTGATGTCCCACACCACCAGGTTGAGGAGCAGGTACTTCCCGTCCATCATTTGGTCATAGACTCATCCTGCACAACACTAATCATTAGTAGTAGTTAGGTCACTCGAGTGAGGTATGAGGATCTCCTGAGATAGTCTTCTAAGTGGGTCCTCTGATGGCTGTAGAGGATGATTCTGGATCCACATATTCTGGTGCTGTGTGGGCACTGGGTCCAGGGGGGCTGTGGTTAGTGATTGGTTCTTTGGGTTGTTCAGTCTCTCCTTTCGCATCTGCCGCTTGATCCCTGCGGCTCAGCAGAGATCGTTCTCAATGTAGCGCAGCTCCCTCTTGAACAGATTTCCTCCAGGTGTATCTATTGAATGCAACGGCTTCACAGTTTTTAGATGTAACGTTGAATTTCTTCAGGCTACAGAACTTTGATGTTGTCTTTGAAGTGTTCCTTTTTGCCACCAGGGGGTCACTGACCATCCTTCAAATAGGACTGAATAAATCGTTTTGATCCTAATTATTACCTTAGTATAGCAACTCTGGCCTCTTTGTACTACAATGGAATTTGTTTACTTTATTCCTATTGTGTTCTTCCTTGCACAATTTAGCATAATTGGTATTAGTTTTTTTTTGTGAATGTCTACCTATAACACCATTCTGCTATGTTTTATGCTGCTGCAAATAAACTTTCATTGTTTCTATGTGTATCTGTTCTTGTGCATATGGCAATAAACTCAACTTTGATTGGCACATTGGTTCCATTGCAACACACACAAAATACTGGAGGAACTCAGCAAGTCAGGCTGCACTTTTAAATTTCTTGTGCAGTTAACAGAATCAATTTGCACCTCTTTTGCCCGGCCTACACATGCAGGCACCTCCCAGCCCCCACCCAGCTCATGGGGGGGGGGGTGGGGGGAGTGCGGTCACCTACCACTCATCTCCTGCAGCCTATTTAAACCCAAGTCTCATCCACAGTCCTTAATCACTCATTAAACCAGCCAGCTCAACTGATTGCTGTTAGCCTTCAGTTCCCTCATTGCCTGCGGAGTTTAGTATCTGTTCTCTCTTGTTTTGTGGCCCCTTGTGGCTTGCCATTTTGCAGACTACTATTAAACTTATCACTCTGTTGCTCTGCTTTAGGACAATCCTCCCCTCTACATCCTGACTTTCTCAGAACTATAATGGTTGTTAGTTGGTTCAATGCCATTCACTTGTTGCTGCTGCAAGAGTTAACTTATGCCCATTTGTGTATCAATATTAGATGTGAAGAGGTGTTTTCCTTCTTCACATTGCCCAATCTCAGCTAATTCTGTATCATTTGTAAACATTGTCATCACACTTCATACAGAAGAGTTTAGAAATTGAATGATGACCATGGATTAGACAGCTGGTCAACAGAAGCATTGTGCAGTGTCTTCCTGATCTGATCGAGATATTAAGCTGGAGTTAGCATAGAATCAACCTCTAAAAGCTTTATTCTGCCTCAGCTGGCTCCTTATCAATGGTCCTCAATAAACGGCACAAAGATATAGGAGTGGGGAGGAGAAAGGTCTGGTTGGGCTAAGCGAGTGTGTTTGCTGAAACAAACTTCAGGCCCAGATCTCAGGAAGCAATAGGCCTAAGCTTTTGTTTCCAGAGAACAACCTGAACACCTTAAACAATTTGACACTGGCACACTCCTAAAGTTTCTCCAACCTCCTAATGTTATATGCCACACAGGATCAGCATCATCCTTTTTCTCGAGTGGATGCTTTGGAAGGTTATAGGACTGTTATCTACAAGACTTCAATTAACACCTCCAGCTGTCATTTTAAAGATGAGCAGAAAACAATAAATAATCTACAACTTGAAATATCTCTTCTCAGATGCTGCCCGGCTCAGTGAGAAACTGCAGCACTTAGTGATTCTATTTCAGATTTCCAGCATGACCCTTTGCTTCACCTTGCAAACACTAAATTATTGCTGTCACCTGGACCTTCCTGGGAGATTTTACATGTGTTTGAAAATGAATATATTCTATAGATTTCCTCCCAGACACTTCCCTTATTTGTAAATAACTAATTTACAATAAGAATTTACGTATTACATTTTGCTTTTGATGACAGGAATTCAGTGACGGCCAAAGTACAGAGGGAGAGATACAGGCACAGAATGAACAGTTCACTGAGTTTTATTAAGAACTGTACAGAGCAAAGGAAAATAATAAAAATGAGGCCAACAGTGCTGCTTGGTAAAAACTCTCGAAGTAACAAAGAATTAATGCTGTTTCTGCAGCTTGAAAGCAGTACATAGAACTAAGTTTATACTGCTTCCTTAAAAACATCTAACTAAAACACCAATCTTCTTTCCTAGAAGGTGGACTAAGGTAAGCAGGGAATATTGTCATTGTTGTGCTTTGGACAAGTCTTGTCAAATACAGTTACAAAGAAACCCTCATTGTTAGGAATGTGTGCATTCTCACGCGTATGATTGTCATCTTCTTCCAGCTACTCGCACGCGAGAACATCCAGTCTTCGCGGTGACATCCGCAGATTTGGCAGCTGGTTTGCGAGGCACTCCTTTCTTCCCTCAAATTATCTATCATGAAGAAGCTACAGTTCTTAAGCCTTCAAGTATCTGTTAATTTGGCTGCCTATCATTACTTAATTTTATTAATTACACTTGAATCTAATGTTGTGCTATTCATCACAAGACTCAATAAAGAACTAGGAAGCAGTCTTCATCATCTTCTGACACAAGACAAGGGATGCTTTTCATTCACAAACAAGAAAAGAACTCTTCAGATAACGGAAACCTGAGCAAAAAAACACAAAATGCTGGAGGAACTCAACAAGCCAGGTAGCATCTATGGAACAGAGTACAGTCAATGTTTCAGTCCAAGACCCCTTATTAATTTGCAAGAAGTATTTCAGTGTTCCTTATCTTGACCGAGTCCAAATATTGAAATGATAGGCACTGTAATACTCAGCAATTGATCCACTACAGACAATAGAAAATCTGCACATGCTGGGAATCCAAACAACACACACAAAATGCTGAAGGAACTCAACAGGCCAGGCAACATCTATGGAAAAGAGTACAGTCAACGTATCAGGCCAAGACCCTTCATACAGGGTCTCGGCCTGAAATGTTGACTAGATTCTTTTCCTTAGATGCTGCCTGGCCTGCTGAGTTCCTTCAGCATTTTGTGATCCACCAGCACAGAGACACAGGAGTTTGAAGATACTGGAATCTGAAGCTATAACTAATCTGCTGGAGGTCCTTAGTTGGTCATTCAGCCCCTTTGAGAAGGGAAGGAACTGTTGACATTTTGGGTAAATAATCTGCTTCAGATGCTGGTTTCAACCTGAAACATTAACAGTTCCTATCCACCATATTTAATACTTGACCTGCTGAGTATTTCCAGCAGATTATTTGTTGCTTCATTCTCAGAGTAGATAAGTGTCAAGGCTCACTCACCTTCTTCTTAGTTATCATCGGTGAAACACGTCATCTCATCTCCAGCAACTTTCCGGCTGGACTGCAGCTCATCAATAGGACAAATAGAAACCTCCTCAACCTTGATCACCTCCAATCCAAGACGGAGGTCAATCATGCTCAGTCATATATATGTGTTGTGCACATTCAGACACTGAGATCTAAGTCATTGACAATTCCTGCAACAAAACATGATGGGCCTTATATGACATTACCAGATTTTCAAAATCTATTCTAGACGACTGAAATCCACAACATGGCCCTGAACAATGAATGATAGCTAGAAATTAGGCAAAAGGTTTTGAAAGTAGTTGTGGAATTCTCTTCTATGAATAATTATTGAAACAGAAAATGCACTCAGTGGCTTCTTTATTAACTACACCTGTACACCTGCTTGTTAGTGCAAATATCTAACCAGAAGGTCCTAATAAAGTGGCCTCTAAGTGCAAATCCAGGCAGTGTTGTCATGTAATATATTATTCTAAGTTCAAAGTACATTTATTATCAAAGTATGTATATGTGTATATTATTATCAAAGTATCTACTCCCCTTTTTTTTTCTCCAGTCCTGCCGAAGGGTTTCAGCCCACAACATTGACTGTACTTTTTCCGTGGATGCTCCCTGGCCGGCTGAGTTCCTCCAGCATTTTGTGTGAGTTGGTCGGATTTCCAGCATCTGCAGATTTTCTCTTGTTTACGTATACATTACAGTATGCAATCTTGAGACTCATCTCCATAAAGGCAGCAACAAAACTAACAAACCCCAAAAGAGCCCATTAAAAAAAGTCCATCAAACACACAATGCGCAGAGAGAAAAGAATATCGTGCAAACAATAAAAGTAAGCAAATAGCACTCAGAACTGAGTTTATGAAAGACACGAAGCCAGGCGGCACTGGAGCTGGTGTAGGCCATAGCCTCCAGTTTATTGTAGATGCAGTAAACTCCATGGGACCATGGCCACAAAGCCAGACCTCCACCCATGTGTGGAAAATATACAGCACCAGTGACCTGGCTCAATTCTATGACTGTCTGTAAGAAGTTTGTACATTCTGCCCAAACTGGGTTTCCTCCAGGTTCTCCGCTTTCCTCCAATGTCCAGGTTAACAGGTTAATTAGTTAATTGGGTGTAGTTGGGCAGCAGAGGCACACTGGGCTAGAAGGGCCTGTTACCTGCTGTGTCTCCAAATAAATAAATTGGCCTTCCTCACACCAACTTTGAACCTCTGACTGAAATTCATTGCATAGGCATAAAAGTTCCTATGCTCAGAATTTGCTAATTTTACTAATTAAGCTGCCTGTATAAATTACAACATTTCCAAGCTGAAAACAAAATCAATTCTTGTTCAACTTGAGTAAAAAGTTGGCATATAAGTTTAAGCAATATATTCTTGTCAAATAAGCAATTTGGGCAAAGAGGTCCACAATATTTTTTTTCTCTTCCACCAATTTAAGCATTCATCATGTCATCTGCTGATGCATGGAAAGAACTCTTGACCATGCACATCATCTGCTTGTCAAGAACCCTTTCACAACAATGGTTCAGTGTCCATTTTATCAGGTGCATCTATACGCCAGCTCGTTAATGTAAACATCTAATCAGTCAGTCAAGTGGCAGCAACTCAATGCATAAAAGCATGCAGACATGGTCATGAGGTTCAGCTGTTATTCAGACCAAACGTCAGAATGGGGAAGAAGCGTGATCCAATGACTTGCACCATGGAATGATTGTCAGTGCCAGAAAGGGTGGTTTGAGTATCTCAAAAACTGCTGATCTTTCGGGATTATCATGCACAACAGTCTCCAGATTTTATAGGGAATGGTGTGAAAAACAAAACGAAACATTCTGTGTGCATTAGTTCTTTGGACAAAAAAAAGCCTTGTTAATGAGAGGAGAATGGTCAGAGGGGAACGGCCAGACCAGTTCAAGCGGGTAGCTAGGTGATAGTAACTCCTGGCAGTAGAGCATCTCTGAACGCACAACACGTCAAACTTTGAAGCGGATGGGCTACAGCAGCAGAAGATCATGAAAAGAACGGAGTAGCTGAGAAGCAGAGATATGAAAGAAACCAAACTGATCAAAGCAATTGCAGGTTGAAAATAAACAGCAATGTTGCTGAAATTTGAAATGCAGAACAGACGTGATGGCTCATGGCAGGACAGTCAGTGTACAGTTAAATCAGCCTCCATGTAAGCAATCCTCATTTGTTCAAATTCACTTCTGTGTGCGGTACTGCCTTTGAATAATGTAACTGTGTATCAAAAAAAGAACCAAATCCTTTGAGGGTAATTTCAAAGTGGGAAGTATTGCGGTATGTTTAATATCTTTATGTGCTTGTTTTCATTAAGCCAAGAAATGCCATCTGTGTATCTCAAGTCAGAGTTTTTCACAGTCATCATGAATGCACAGATGGCGCAGTCTAATCCTCATGTCGATACATTCAACGTCACTGGGTGAGATGTTTCTGATGTTACTGTGGTTAAGCAGGGAAGCACAGTGGTCAGAGCCATTGATAGTCATTCATAAATTGTTCATTACTGCTGCGCAGAGCATCTTAATCTAACCAGTTCCCTTTGCCGGAGTGTTGTATTAATATAACTCTTCTCCATTTATATCACAAACAGATCAGAATCAGAATCAGGTTTAATATTAATCACATATGTTGTAAAATTTAGTGTTCTGCAGTAGCAGTACAGTGCAATACAAAAAAATCTATAAATTATAATAAAAACATTTTAAAATAAATTAAATAGTGTAAGAAGAGAGCAAAAATAATGAGGTAGTGTTCATGAGGTTGTTCATTGCCCGTTCAGAGATTTGATGGCAGAGGAGAAGGAGCTGATCCTCCAACATTGAGTGTCTGTGAATAGGCTCCTGTACCTCCTCTTTGATGGTGGAAATTGAGGGTAAACAAATTGCTCAAGAAAAGTCAAAAATAACTTTTCACTTGTGTTGACTTATAAATCAAAACCAATGCAACCAGGCTAGATGCCGCAATTTGTACTTAGTAAATACATCAGAAAAGGTAACTAACAAATGCAGAAGATTTGATATTTCAAACATCATCCAAATGTGCTTTGTTTCTATCTTCATTCCTTAAAGTGAGTCTGTGTTCATCTCCACATAATGAAGCATAAGCAGGAACAGGGCAATCAACCTCTCAAACCGACATGACAATCTATATTAATATAACGGGTAGTTCATCTACACTTTAGTGCCAGTTACCCATATCCCTCAGTTTCCCGATCTCTCCAAAATTTATGCCACAAAACTTTATGCATTTTCAGCTTAAAGTTCCCGAGTTTAAATATGTTAGACAAGATAGAGAGGTAGGTAAAAGAGGTGGAGGAGTTCATAATCAAAATCAGAATCAGGATTAATATCACTTGTCATAAAATACATTGTCTTATGTCAGCAGCACATTGCAAAACAATAATAATAAGCTATAAATTACAATATGAAATGAATATATATAATTAAATTAAGTAATTACTGCAAAAAGACAGAATATAAATAGTGAGTTAGTGTGTATGGGTTCATTATTGTCCATTCAGAAATCTGCTGGCAGTGGTGAAGAGCCTCCGCCTGGATTGCTGAGTGTGTGCCTTCAGGATCTTGTACCTCCTCCTTAATGGTAGCAATGAGAAGAGGATATGTCCTGGCTGATGGGAGTCTTTAATGATGGATGTCATCTTTTTGAGTCATCACCTGTTGAGGATGTCCTCAAGGTTGGGAAGGCTAGTACCCATGATGTAGCTGGCTGATTTAAAAGTCTCTGCAGCTTTTTTCAGAGCCTGTGTGTTGGCCCCTCCATACCAGATGATGATGAAACCAGTTAAAATGTTCTCCACAGTACATCTGTAAAAAACAGTTAAGGAGACTGATTATCAATGGAAAAGACCATACAAAAATTTACTAGAGTTCAGAAGATGTGACAGAAAAAGTGTTGATATACTTGGCAATATTACTAAACACAATAAAGGTGCATCATCAAAATTCCTACATGCAAGGCTTAATTAGTGGCTAGTTAAATTAAAGTTCAGAGGAGATCATTAGATTCAAGTAATCAGATGAGAATACAAAAATCTGCAAGTACTGGAAATCTGAAATAGGACAAAAACAAATGCTGAAAACATTGAGCCGGTCAGGCAGCATCTGTCGAAAGAGAAACGAAGAATGTTTTCAGATCCAGGATCCATCATCAGACTGGGAAAGAAAGAAAACAACTGAGCTTCAGGAAGCAGAGAAGATTGGAAAGAAACATAGCTACTGTACAAAAGTCTTAGGCATATACTATATATATATATATATATATAGCTAGAGTGCCTAAGACTTTTGCACAATACTTTATTTGTCAATATGGAACGGGGTGTGAGTTTGTAAATCTGGAGGGACCAAAGGATGTTGGGGAATGGCGAGGGTGGAGTGCCATGGGCTGGTTGTGGATCAGGTGGCAGAGAAGGAGTGCTGGGGTGGGGAAAGGTGCTGATATAGACACAGTCAGCCCGGAGACACCAGGCAAGGTAATTTCATTCCAAAAATTGATCATTACAGAATGTTTCTCTGGAGCTACCCGTTCCTTCCCCTCTCCCTTGCCCGTTTCCCAACCATGATTCTCTTCTCCCTGTTCCCTTCCCAGTCTCAGCACACAATTGAGACCTGTATCACAATCAGGTCTATAATCACTCAGATATGCCATGAAATTTGCTCTTTTCTGTGGCAGCAGTATAGTGCAATAGATAAAATTACTATGGTACTATGCAAAGGTTTTAGGCATCCTAACTATATATGTGCTGCAGATTTTTGCACAGTACTTCATAGGGAACATAGAAATTATCTCTGGTGGGGTGAGACTAGATTCCTTAATAGTAGCCAAAGGGCAGCGAAAATCAGATTAAGCTTCGTTGTTTGTAGGATAAGCCAATCAAGCTAGAATTTGCAGAAAAATGAAGAAAAGGTGAATCAAAAGCACAGCAGGGGGAAATGGCCAGTTCTGATGCAGATAGAAGTAAAAACTGAGTTATCTATAGCTGAAAAATCCAATACCGGGCCCTGCATACTGCAATATACCCAGACAGAAAATGAGATGTTTTTCCTAAGGATCGCATTGGGCTCATTATAATAATATAGGACACCACACACAGAAAGCTCAGAGTCAGAGTTGAAAGTGCAAGCAACCAGAAGCTCAGGGTCACTCCTGTGGACTGGATGCAGGTGCTCCCCAAAATGATCACCAGAGCTGCCCTGTTTGTTTCTCCAGTAGGGATGGCCACATCGTGAGAACTGAAATCCGGTACACTAGATTGGTTAACTTGCAAATGATTTTCTACGTGACTTACCTGTCCGCTTATCCTTCCCCACAGATCTCACTCCTGACACTTATCCATGACACCATAACAAGTGCTACAGCTAACCCTACACCTCCTCTCTCACCACTATTCAGGGCCCTAAACAAGTAAGCTGACACTTCGCCTGAGAGTCTGTCAGGTATCTGGTGCTCCCGATATGGCCTCGTCTACATTGGTGAGACCCAGTATGGTTTGTGGGATTGCTTCATCAGGCACTTTCATTTTGTCTGCCATCAAAGGCAGGAGCTGGGAGCTATCCATTTCAATTCCACTTCCCATTCACATACCAATATCTCTATCCATGGCCTCCTCTTCTACCACGATGAGACCAAGTGCAGGTTGGAGGAGCAAAACCTCATATTCCATATGAGCAGTCCAACCTGATTGTATGTACATCAATTCCACTAACTTCCATTAACAACTTCCCTCTTTCCCCACTTTCTAATGGCCCCTTCATCTCCACACTTCTCTTCGCCTGCCCTCATGCTCAGCTTATCACCTTCCTCTGGCTCCCCACCTCCTTCTCTCTATTCCACTGTCCTCTCCTGTCAGATTCCTTCTTCCTCAGCTCTATATCTTCCACCTATCACCTCCCAGATTCTTACTTCTTCCCACCTCCCCCACCCGCTCACCTACTCTCAACTTCTTAATTTGGTTTCTGCCCCTTTCATTTCTAGTCCTGATGAAGGGTCTCGGCTTAAAATGTTGACTGTTTATTATCCTCCATAGATGCTGCCTGGCTTGCTGAGTTCCACTTGCATTTTATGTGTGTTGCTCAAAGATTTCAATATCTGCAGAGTTTCTTGTCCTTTGCAAATTATGAGCTGAGTCTTGTGTACTTAATTTAGTGTTCATAATATTAAGGTTAAGTTACTGGGCTAGCTTCTTAAAATCTGAGTTATCCATCTAGGTATGTGTGTTTTATTCCCATTAGAGGAATTTAATTTCTTAAATTCAAGTAAATAAATGGATTATATAACAAATTCACCACAATTAGTCAGGACAGAGAAACTTCCATCCTCAGCCAGTTAGGCCACTAGAGGCCTCCAGAATCACTATGGTTGTTGACTTTAAACTACGCTCTGAAAAGGTCACAAGGTTCAGGTGGCATTTTGGAAAGGCAATAAATTATGCTCCTAGTCCATGAATGATGAGGTAGAAAATACAGTACATTGTAATAGAATCTAGAATTAGGAATAAACTTAAGAATCTTTCACATATTGGCCATCCTGACCGCTTTGTTCAAAGTTCAAAGTAAATCAAAGTGTGTATATGTCACCTGATATTCATTTTCTTGCAGTCATTCACAGCAGAACAAAGAAACACAATAGAATCGATGAAAAAAACACTGCACACAAATAAAGACTGACAAGCAACCAATATGCAAAAGAAGACAAACTGTGTAACTATATAAAATAATAACTAAATTAGTAAATATATAATACTGAGAACATGAGTTACAGAGTCCCTTGAAAGTGAGACCATCTTCAGTGATCATTACAATGGTGAGGTGGGTGAAGTTATCCATGCTGGTTCAGGAGCCTGATGGTTGAAGGTTAATAACTATTCTTGAACCTGGTGGTGTGAGACTTAAGGCTTCCTTGCCAATGGCAGCAGCAAAAAAGAGATGGCCTAGATGGTGGGGGTCCTTGATGATGGATGCTGCCTTCTTATTGTAGTACTTCCTATAGATGTGCTCCAGAGGGCTTGTTTTGTGATGGACTGGGCTGTATTCTCTACTTTTTCTAAGTTTTTCTGTTCTTGGCCATAGGGAATTAGAATGTAATGATTAAAATATAGGAGTATGTTTGGGATAGAAATGTCAATGCTGGTTTATAGGGTTAGAGTGTATTCTTCTGGATGACATTTTTCGTTTAGTCGTGCTCATCTTTTCCCTGGAGAAATGAGTAGACTGAATTCAAATTGCTTTTGACTGCACTGAAAATGTGTTTTGCAGAATAAATGCATCCGAATGTCTTGGAGAATGCCATGTTCTCTCAATTTGCTGAATTATTTTTGACTTTTCTTGAGCAATTTGTTTTTCCATAATTTCCACTTAAAATTCCCCATTGTCATTTTGAAATTCAGCATAAAACCAACTTTTCCACAATATTTAACAGAGCAGAATCTATTTTAAGAGGTTTCACCTGGAAGAAAATTGGAAGATTCAGGGGTGAGTTAAAAGTCTGTCCTTTGGGAGGGGAGCCACCATAAAATTTACAAGGTATCTCTCAGGCTGATATTAGATGAAATGACATTCAGGTGACCAATATTTTTCTGCAATCTTTCATTTTAATTCTTATCACTGTTTTGCATATTCTTTGCTCCTTGTAGAGACTTAAGCATATAGTCCAGACCAGCATACGTATGCATTAATGTAGACTTAAGAAAAAGACATTTTAATATTCTGTTTAAAATGCAGGTCTGTAGGAACAGGGGCATATGACCCTTCAGGACCTCTAGGCCCTTCATAGCTGATCTAATACTGATTTCAACTTCACTTTACTGCATGATCCCTATAAACTTAGATTTTCCCTGCATTAAATAAAAAGGTATTCCATTTGGCTATGTATATATATCCAATATACACATATTGTCAGCATTTGATGGCTCTGGGACCTGTATTCACTAGAATTGAGAAAAATGAAGGCTGGCTTCATTGAAACCTATTGAATAGTGAAAATCCTTGATAGAGTGGATGTGGAGAGGATGTTTTCTATAGTGGGAGAGTCTAAGATTAGCGGACACAGCCTCAGAATAGAGGGGTGTCCTTTTAGAACAGAGATGTGCAGGAATTTGTTTTGCCAGACTGGTGAATCTGTAGAATTCTTTGCCACAGGCAGCTGTGGAGGTCAAGTCTTATTATGTATATTTAAGGCAGAGGTTAGTAGATATTTGATTTGTCAGGGCGTGAAAGGATTTGGGTAGAAGGCAGGAGATTGGGGCTGAGAGGAAAATTGGATCAGCCATAATGAAACGGTGGAGCAACTTCATGGGCCAAATGGCCAAATATCTTATGATCTTATGAAACTGACTCCTCCTGGGATGGACCTCTTATAGGATAAGATGAACTCCTGGCCTCAAAATCTAGCTCATTATGGTCTTGCATTTTACTGTTTACCTGCACTTTCCCTGTAACAAATGCAATTTATTCTGCATTTTATTGTTTTATCTGTTCTTCCTCAAGGCACAGTGTATTCCAAGAACAATCATGATCAAAGATCATGGTCACCCATGTCATACAACATGGTACATAATGATGATGATGAATTAATTGATCTGTATGAACAGTATGCAAGACAAGCTTTTCACTGTATCTTGGTACATGTAACAATTAAAAAAAACCAATGCCAATACTAATGCACATTAATTTTTCCTAGGAAGGAAGATGAACAATCCATTTCCAGTCTTCAGAAATGTTCTTCATTAAGTAGCTTCAAGATTCCACTTAATCTCCCAGCTCAACCAGTCAGCTATATAATGGGGCCATTTTACTAATGTTAACTTTCCATCCAATGTTAAATCTGACACAGTGATGAAGACCTGTGCATCTAATTTTCACTTTCAACTAATTCCATACCACTTTTCTTCCTGTGCATTAGATAATGGACCTTTAGAAAACTACATATAACAATAACGCTATCACACAAGATGAGCACTTTTGGAGTCATTGAGTTACATAGCACAGAAAGAGGACTCTTGTCAATCAAGTCCATGCCAACATTCAGCCACCTATTTACATGAATCCGATTTTATCCTCCCTGCATTTTACTCAGTCCCGTTCAACTCCCCCGTTCAACTGTCTACTGGGTCAATTGATCTACCAACTCACACGTATAGGAGGATTCTAGAATAAATGGGCAAAGCATACTTGATCCCAGAGGGAATCTGTAAGCTCTACACGGACAGTAGCAGAAGGCAGAGCTGAATCTGGATCACTGGCATGGGGGGAAGCAGAAAGCTGGAGATAGTCATATCATTAATAATCAAGAATTCTACATACGATATGTTTAATGCAGGAAATATTATTAAACAAGAATGATTTTATATCACCTGGCAAAAGTAGACTGGAATCAGCTACTTGCAGATAAATCTAAATCTGATAAGTAGGAGAATTATTGAAGAGAAATAGTGAGTGTTCAGCACAACATGTTCCAGTATGGGTGAAAGTGAAGAAAGGCAAATCCAGTGTACTCTGAATTCCAAAGGATATCAGGGTTTTAAGAAAGAAATAAAATCTATGTGGCAAGTGTAGAAAACTGATGGTGGGGAATGTCACTCAGCAGCATAGTATGTGTAAGGGATACTTAAAGTGCAAATTCGAAGAGCCAAGAGGGACTAATAAATTTCATTGGAACCCAAGATTAAAGGAAGTTCAAAGGCATTGTTATAACTATACTAATTTCTGTTGCTTGAGTTATTATGCTGGTTGTTATGATTTACAGTATTTCTACACAAGTGGTTTTATAACGCTCATGTAAATAAATAAAATCAAACTTAAATATGTAATTATTCCACAAATAATACAATTAGGGGATATAATTATGTAGCTTAACTAAAATTACTAATAAAAAGCTCAACACGTGACACCACACTGTAGCGTAGTGGTTAGCACAATGCTTTACAGTACCAGTGACCCAGGTTCAATTCCCGCCGCAGCCTGCAAGGAGATTGTACTTTCTTCCCTTGACTGCCTGGGTTTCCTCTGGGTGCTTCAGTTTCCTACCACATTCCAAAGACCAATCAGTTGGAAAGTTAATTGGTCATTGTAAATTGTTTGTGATTAGGCTGGGGTTAAATCTGGGATTTCTGGGCATACTACTGGAAGACCCTATTCCGCGCATGATCTCAATTGATAAATAAATAATCTCTTGTACAACATGATTTTTAAAATAGATTACTTTAACTACCCATACACAAGGTGTAAATTTTCTTGATTTCAATAAAGTGTTCAGAATACACTGCATTTCTTTCTTTTAAATTTGTTGTAAAAATGCATACATTATTCTTACCTCCAACTTTAGTGCAGCCAACATGTAGCAGACCTCAGGAATGGCATTGATTTTCAAGTTTAAGGCCAACAGCTTCTGGTGATGACCCGTGTGCATTGTTAATGATCATCGCAAAAGTAATTTGAGCAGGGAATTGAAATCACTTGAACTGAAAAGGGAGATCAGATGGGATAATTTGAATCTGAGGGATGGAGCTTAGAGACTGGAGACTGGAGGCTGGAGGCCTATCCTGAAGTTGGAATACCCCGTCCATGTGAGTGGGACTGTGGGATGAAGGAAAGGTTCTGGCTTTGCTGTTGCTGTTTTGTTGCTTGTTGTGTTCTGTGCTCTTCAGTCAAGCCTTGTGACCTTGTTATGTTAGCACCAGAATGCGTAGCGACACTTGCGGGCTGCTCCCAGCACTTATCTAGGTTGATCGTAGGATGCATTTCATCAGAGAATGTATACAGTGTACATGTACACAGAATACATATTGATGTACATGTTATGAATGAAGTCACCAGAGAGACACAGCTGGTAGATGTACAAATCATAGAAGTCTTTATTTGGGACACATCACGAGTTGGCAGCCTTTGGACTCATGAGACAGAGAGACAAAGACTGAGACTCCCCAGCCCAACATTACAGCACATTTTATATATTAAAGAGCAAACGTAACATGACAACTTCTATAGTTACAATGTTTCTTTTGAGTTACATATAATTTTTAAAATACCTGGATCTTCCCAGCAACACGCCCAAGCTGAGTGTTAATTACTATGATCTCTGAGTCATGTATTGGGGTGTTGATTGCATTCATGCATATGCCAACACCTCAAGTTTCCCCTTCCGATCTACATTTCCCTCCAGAGCTACATTTTAAATTTAATCTACAACCCATATTCAGATCGGAAGCTTGGTGGCTGAAGATAAATATTAGCTATATTGCATCACCCTTACAGTACATATGATAAATCAATCTGCGTTGTTTTCCCCAACAGCATCACTAGTCGTTATTGCAGCTTCAATAAGTTTTTGAACAGTTTCGGTAGATCCAAATTCCAGAGTAACCTGATGCAGCTCCTTCACTGAGTTCAGGATTATATGATCAGATGCTGACAGAGAATTTAAAAATTCAGTTGCAATATGTACATGTCTCATCAATGTCTAGCACATTGTTGATAGATTTATATTGTTCAGATTGTCTGGGAGCCTTTGAAAGGTCTTTATTCACAGCCTGCAGCCATTGTTGATTCAAATGGTGTTGAGTGGCATTTGGGAAATGAGCTTGCATCAGATCATGACGTGATGAAATAATTCATCCAAAGATATTGATCAAAACCACTTCTGTTGAGTCTTTGTGTGCAATCTCTCTTTTTCTTAATTTGAGTAAATTCAAAGCAAACCCACTTGCTTCATGTGAATTACCTGCCAGGTACACAGTCATGCTAGTTTACAAGCCATTTATTGTCATTTATTTATATTTGCATTTGCTCAATTTGCTGTCTTCTGCACGCTATTTGACCTATCATTGAACCTGTTAGAGCTACTATCCTATAGGTTTGCTGAGCATGCCCGCAGGACAATGAATCTCAGAGTTGTATGTGGTGACATATATGTGCTATGATAATAAATTTACTTTGAACACTTGAACCTTGAATAGCAACATTTAAGAGACATTTGGTTATGTACATAGATAGGAGGGGGTAGAGGGAGGTTCGGTATTGTCATTTAAAGTAATATTGGATAGGTATATGGACAGGAAAGGACTGGAGGTTATGGGCTGAGTGAGGGTCAGTGGGACTAGGTGAGAGAAACCGTTCGGAGGGCCAAGATGGCCTGTTTCCATGCTGTAATTGTTAAACAGTTATATGGTTACAAATGTAATCATTTAATGCTTTCTCAAATATAAGATGCTTTCAAACTACCTTTCAATTCACCTGCTTTAGAATCTCTAGTTACTAGTGGCACTTGAGGAAAATTTAAGATTGTATTAAAACAAAATGCTTATTATTGCTAAATTATTAGATTCCTACACTAATACAGTACAGAACCAGCCCTTTCAGCCCAAGTTGTCTACGTTGACCATTGTGCCCACTAAGCTAGTCCAATTTACTCATGTACGGCTCACATCCCACTAAACCCCTCCTATCTATGTACATAACCAAATGTCTCTTAAATGTTGCTATTCAAGGTTCAAGTGTTCAAAGTAAATTTATTATCATAACACATATGTGTCACCACATACAGCTCTGAGATTCATTGTCCTGCGGGCATGCTCAGCAAACCTATAGGATAGTAGCTCTAACAGGTTCAATGATAGGTCAAATAGCGTGCAGAAGACAGCAAATTGTGCAAGTGCAAATATAAATAAATGGCAATAAATAAGGAGAACAAGAGAAAATGAAGTAAAGAGTCCTTAAAATTAGATTGTTGTGGGAACAACTCAATGAATGGGCAAATGAGTGAGGCTAGACCACTTTGATCAAGGGCCTGATGTTTAAGGCGTAGTAACTGTTCTTGGACCTGGTGGTGTGAGTCCTGAGGCTCTTGTACCTTCTACCTGATGGCAACAGCAAGAAAACAGCTTGGCCAGTGAGGATCTCTGACGATAGATGCTGCTTTCCTACGACAGTGTTTCACATTGATGTGTTCAATGGTTGAGAGAGCTTTACCTGTGACGTACTGGGCTGAATCTACTACCTTTTGTAGGATTTTCCACTCAAAAGCATTGGTGCTTCCATACCAGGCCATGATGCAGCCAGTCAATACACCATCCACTACACATCTGTAGAAGTCTGTCAAAATTTTTGATTTCATGAACCTCCGCAGACTCCTAAGGATGTATAGGTACCGCCGTGCTTTCTTCACAGTTGCAGTTACATACTGGATCCAGGCCAGGCTCTCTGAAGTAACAGCGCTCAGGAATTTAAAGTTGCTGACCCCCTCCACCTCTGAGCCTCTGATGAGGACTGGCTCATGGACTTCTGGTTTCCTTCTTCTGAAGTCTACCTCAACCACTTTCCCTGGCAGCTCCTTCCATGTGTACAACAGCCTTTGCGTGAAGCAGTTGTACCTCAGGTGCTTTTTAAGTCTTTTACCTCTCATCTTAAATCATTGCCCTCTAGGTTTTAGCCCCCACCCCCCAACCATGGGAAAATGACTGTGTGCATTTACTGTATCTATGCTCCTAGTAATTTTATATGTTTCTATAAGGTTATCCCTCAATCTTGAATGTTCCACCTCTTCACTGTGTTGTGTCTAAAATCTTACAACATTTAAGCTACTGCTTAATGCCTCAGTGGCTGCTTTGTGAGCCATTGTTCATTCATCCTAGTCTATAACTTTAAATCTATTTTTCAAATGATTTCCTTTGCAGTTCCCCTAGAAGTGTTACATGTTGAAGTCTCTACATTTGTCAAAATTAAAGGGACCCCTGTCAAAAATGTTCAGGGAACACCTGATATTCCAACAGCGATGATACAGCCTACTGAGATGAGGTGGAAGAGTTTGAGGCCTGGTGCCAGTCAAATAACTTTTTCCTTAGTGTCAACATGACAAAAGAGGTGGTTATCAACTTCAGGAGAACTTGTACCATTCATTTCCCCTTTTACATCAGTGGCACAGCACTGGAAACTGCAAGCAGTTTCGAACGCCTGGGAGTGCACATTACACACAATCTTTCATGGTCCCAGAACATAGCCTATACAGTCTAAAAAGCTCATCAATGTCTTTACTTTCTGAGGAGATGGAAGAGAGCTGGACTTTGTACATCCATACTCACATCATTCAACCAATGCGCAGTAGAGAGCATCCTAACAAGCTACATCACTGCTTGGTACAGAAACGGCACTGCGGTGGACAGGAAAACTCTACAAAGGGTAGTCACAACTGCCCATGAATCACTGGCACCAACGTACCTGCCATCAAGGGCAGATAAGCAGAAAGGTGCCAGAGGAGGGCCAGTAACATCACGAAGGATCCCACCACCTTGCTCATGGACTGTACGTCGCACTCCCATCAGGGAGGAGGCTACGTAACATCCACACCAGGACCACCAGACTCAAAAATAGTTACTTTCCCCAAGCAGTAAGGCTGATCAACACCTCCTCTCAGTAATTCCATCGCTACTTTTACTTTATCCTGTCAGTCACCTGAAGTGAACAGCCTGGACTCACATTATGGATATACAAACAATCAATCATATGTATATAAGCAATCTTGTGCATCTACATTTTTATCCTGATTTTTAAAATTATTATCGTGTTCTATATTTTTTTCTATTTTTTTTCCGCATTGGATCCAGAATAAAAACTGTTTTGTTCTCCTTTACACTTGTGTACAGGAAAGGACAATAAACAATCTTGAACATAGCAAACGTGCATTTGAACATCGGCCAAAATTAGATTAATGAGGAGAGTTTTCCCTGTTCTATCAGAAAAATGCAAAAATAATAATTTTTTATTATTGTAAACAGCTCCTGCAATAATATCTAAGGCATTTTTTGTATCCCTTTAAACTTGTTTCCTTTTCTCAGGGGTTTTTCATCTAATTGGTTTAAATCAGAGCTTATCTGAAGAAATTCAGTACATACAATGTCAGGGTGAAAGGGAGTATAGAAGATTATTAAAAAACATAGACAGGGAAGATGGTGAGGAACCTCCCCATAACCATGACATCAAAAATCAGAGGGCTATGCTCATTTTTTTGATGAGGATTTGAACAGTAAATGAGCTGAAATGGGAGCAGTTTGTGGTGTTATCAACAAAGAGGTTATAGGATGACATCTCAGCTCGGGGATAATTTGTTAACAAAGCTAGTCCTTTCAGCCTCATAGGAAAGAAAAACAAGGATTTCTTCCAGCCCAATCGATGTTCCAGTGACTTCAGACTGGTAACTGTTAGTCCAAATGACTTTTCAGGTCCTTTGTTTAGTGATGATTGCACAACACACAGAACTACACTCAGTTGCCACTTTATTAGGTACCTCCTGCACGTTCATGGTCTTCTACATCTGTAGCTAATCCACTACAAGGTTCAATGTGCTGTGCATTTAGAGATGGTCTAGGGCACACAAATGTAACGCGTGATTATTTGAGTTACAGTCACCTTCTCAAACCAGTCTGGCCATTCTTCTCTGACCTCTCTCATTAACAAGGTATTTTCGCCCGCAGAACTGCTGCTCACTGTTTTTTTTTGCGTGTTTTTTTGCACAATTCCCTGTCAACTCTGGGGACTGTTGTGTGTGAAAACCCCAGACACCGACAATCATTCCACAGTCAGAGCCACTTAAATCACATTTCTCTCCCATTCTGATGTTTGGTCTGAACAACAAATGAACCTCTTGACCATATCTGCATTTTTTCATGCATTGAGTTACAGCCACATGACTGGCTGATTAGATACTTGCTTCAACAAACAGGCGTACAGCTGTACCTAATAAAGTGGACATCCATGTGCCTATCTAAATTCAAAGTTCATGTTCAAAGTAAGTTTATTATCAAAGTACAAATATGGTTTCATATACAGCCCTGAAATTCATTCACAGTAAATACAAGAAACACAATAGAAGAATTGAAATTTGGACAAGCAACAAAATGTGCAAATACAAAAAGAAAGAAAAAAGAAGAAGTGCTTTCCGATTGCCTTCCTCTGGGCAGTGTCTTTACAAGATGGGTGATCCCAGCCATTATCAACACACTTCAGAGATTGTCTACCCAGCATCAGTGATCACATAAACAGGACATGTGATAAGCACCAGCTCTCAAATAATCATCCACCACCTACTCCCATGGTTGCATGTGACCCTGATCGAAGAGCTAAGCAGGTGATACATCTTGTGCAAAGGTGACCTACAGTCCAGCGGAGGGAAGGAGTGACTTACGACTCCTTTGGTAGAGACATATCTCTATCCCTTGACCCAATATTTTTAACAATGTCAGTAAAATAACATTATAGCCTAAAGTTTGGCATCTTTTAAAGAATACTGTACTTGAAGTTGAGGATGCTCACATATGCCTGCTGTAATGCCTTGGAAGGTGGTGAAGGTTGGAGCTTTGGAGTACATTACTAAATCGTAAATATGTTGTAGTTGAAGCACCTTAGCAGGAACTTGGAGAATATTCTGTTACACTCCAGCTTGAGCTCCGCGGAGATTTAGGGAGCCATTTGTCATGGTATTCCTCTCACTTTTATGGTAGGATACACAACAGGATCTGACTTGCAATAGTAAGAATGGCTGGTACACAATGTGCTGAGGTTGTGAACAATAGTGATTCCACCCACCGACTTCGCTCACCAAGATCATAATGGTGGAGCAAATCTGTGATAGTTAAACCATGTTACTGTGCAGAGTATTGAGCTGATATTTCTTGCAGGAGTTCATTGTCTTCTAATGGGAAGCATTAGACCAGTGTTCTTGTCACGCCACCCGTTAGGATCCAACTAATGAGTCTCAGGTCATATGTAACCCTGGTGAGATCACACTGGGAGCACCATGTTCAGCTTTGTTCTCCTCACAAAGGAGTCATGTTCATGAATGAGGAAAGTGTGGAAAAGACTTAAAATGATGTGATCATAATTGAGAAAATGCAGCTGATACAAAAGATTATGTCGGCTTAGAGGGAGAATTGAGGCACAGTTAGAAGTTGTCATAGCTGGGAGAGGTAGTGGGGATAAGCTCCCACTACCTATTAAATGTTCTCAATGGTGTGCATCTGAAATAGCCTCTGACAACCAAGTCTAGCTCCTGGCCTTCACGTGTGGCTTCGCTGGTGGAACCATTTCTATTGACAGGTGAAGGGGCAAAGGCGAATTTCTGGTTCCTTAAAGCCAGTCACTTCAGGCAGATCATGTGGCAGCTCATGTAGGAGAAGCAAAATTCTGATCTCAAACATCTGCTGCCCTGCAGCTCTACCCACTCATTGGGAAGGCTTTGGGAGTAGACCCCAAGGGAAAGATCTGGCGCTAGAGTCCCTTACAGCAGTCGATTGTTGAGCTCAAACTGACTGGTAACTCTTGTGACCCCGCTGGAGCAAAAATGCATCAATCTCTGCCATTCCTTTGAATTTATTAGCTGCATGGAGAGTGGGAGCCAGCTGCATGGGTAACAGCTTGCTGTCCATGTCAGCTGCCCTGGCTTGTGTATCACGTAGACAGCAGGAGGCAATATCCATGGTCAATCGACCAATGGACTGCCTCCCTAAAGGGGGGGGGGTATGAAGAATATGTTTCATGGGGTAGATGTCAGAAGTTATTTCCACTTCTAGGGAACTTTAGAATAGAAAATTTATATATTGTTACATACCCCATAACTGGGTCACTTACCAGCAAAGATAGAGAGGTCCGTTGAAGTCTGATGGTACTATTTTAACAGTATTTATTGGTAAAAATACACAAAAATAATATCAATGCAAACATACAGATACTGTACGTCATCAATACTAGATCTAAAAGCGCGGGTATAATAATAATCAATAAGAAATAGCTCTATCGTTGTCTAGGGGATAATGTATTGTCCGATGGAAATATAAAAATCACTCAAGTTCATTCAGGCTGCAGCTTTTGGTTGGAGAGAGAGAGAGACGGATTTTTAGAACTTGCCAGTTTTTCCTTTTTATGATGTCGATCCTTCAAAATGTCATTGGGGGTGGTTTCTCCTTTTAGCTAAAGCCATTCTTCCGTGGTGAGGCCCACCAATTCTGAGGCAAATGGAAAAGGATGCACGCGGGCCCCCCACCGGCTGTCGCTATTAAACGCCGTCACGGGATTTCTAGCGTTTCTCCTGGTGCATCTAAAGGGGTTGTTCCCCAGACCCTCTTTTATCCTTACTCACGGGGTCTCAGATGTCAATCAGGTTGGGATGAGGCCATCCCTCAACCAGCCCACTATTGGTCATTCCCTGAGGGCTTCGATGAATAGCACAGTACTCAATACACAATTCCGTCTCCAAGAGACAATGGCCGTTTCCCGTGGCTTTGTATCACTGAGGGGCCAGGACATTCCAAACCCCTTGTGGACTCTGCGTGTCTCTCTCTCATTTCCTGGGTCTCCTGAACTGAATTAATAGCGATCTACTTTGTACCCTTCGGCCCCTCAGAGTTGGGGCACAGGCGTAACACCCCCTTTCTTCAATGCGTTTTTACCATCGGTAAAAACGAAGTAATACAGAGTCTTAAAGGATTTTAGAATCTAACACAATACAAAAGTTTTTTTTTCTCTACAGAGTAATACAGTTATACATTCAATTCAGCATCTAAACAGTTACCGATTACATTGTCACTTCCTATAATATCTTAACATCGTGTACCTTACTAAAGTCTTGTAGCATCAGACTCCAATTTAATAACCACCATTTTTTTTCTTTCCTTCAGCAAACAAAAACTAAAGAGTTGTGATCTTAGCTTACGTGTATACTACAAAAGTTCATGCAAATACTAATCTTTATGTTACTTTCAAACTTAACAGTCAGGCTTCCATGGGGGTTGTATTTATTATTCACATGCTTCATCGAAATCCCTTAAAACCGGCTTCTGCTATTTAAAAATGGTGTCCCATTAACCCTCGCCTCTTTTCCGGTTAATTCCCACGTGGTGAGCTTGTGCACTCTGGAGAAATAGGCTTTCACCCGCTCTTTTCATAGGAATTATTTTATCAACAATGTGTTCCAAACTTAGACCATTTTCTGAATTTCCACACAATTATTTAATTTTACGCAAGTTGCTAGTTTTCTCTTCAGGCGATTAGTTCTCAATGCCAGCGATCCCTCTTTGTTCAAACAGCATTTTGAATTCTGCGGTTTCACATCACACTCTGGAATAGCAATAGCGTGTGGGGCCTCTTTACCTTCCAACTCAATCTGTAATTGATTCACAGGCACCGCGGTACCAAGCCACTGTCTCGGTAGCCTGGTTGCTGCGTCTGACATCAATTCAGACTTTAAATTTTCTTCATTCGATTTGGAAACTACACTTTTCCCTTTTCCTTCAATAATAATATTCACCTCACCACCTGTTATCTCCTCACTAACTTTTAACACACCTTCGAGCACAAACATCTGGGAACTCTCACTTCCCACTATTACCAAGGTTAACCCTTTCTTCACTGAACCAAGTTCATCTGACCCACAAGGACTGCATTCCTTTTCAACTGAATCAAATACCTCAGACTTTTTCTGAGCTCCATTACTAGGTTCAGTACCACGTGCATCCACATCTTGGACACACTCAAATGGGACAATTGCCTCTTCCAGGCTTTCAATACCCGTACCCTGTTCAAATTCTAAATTCCCCTGATCCTCCCAGCTACTCTCTGGGCAACTCCCTTCCGGAGTAAACTCAACTCCGCGGGCTGAAACAACCTCATCTGCCAACCCAGCAGACTTCTTCAAGGTAACGGCATTCTTTTCATCTAGGACTGCCCTCATTTCATTATCGGGAACACCTTTAGAATTTTCAACTTCTTCAAACAGTTCTGCCAAACCAGACAGATCATCCATGTCCAACCCTGGACCTTTTAACAGCTTTATCTGTTTCTCATCTTTATTTCGTGCCTCTATAAATTTTCTCCTCGCTAAGGGAAGGTCTACCTCCTCTCCCTTACTCTCTTTCACTTTATTACTCTTAGTTTTACCACCCTCTAAACCCTCGTGGTACAGGGTTGGTAAAAACCTCTCGGCCAAATCGATACTGGCCGGATTTAAACTGCTCTCGTTCTCAGCTACCTTTCTCGACATGCTGCAAGTGATCACGCATGCGGGATAGATCTTGGAATCTAGGGGCGGGACCTCCACCGGCTGTCGCGTCAGCTTCATTGCTGACCAAACCTTACCACCAGCTAAATCATTACCCAGAAGGACGTCCGCGTCAGTTCTCGGGAATTCTGATCGCACCCCCATTTCAACTGGTTGAGATACCAGCTCACAATTCATAATGATCCTATGCAAGAGCACCGTTTCTGTCCCTTTTCCTATTCCTTTCACAGCTACCATTCCCGTCTTGCAACCAAAATCCAGTACCTTACTGCTAATCAATGACAGTTCAGCTCCCGTGTCTCTCCAGATCTGCACGGGAACTGGTGGGTCTCCCTCTCTCACAGACAAGGTTCCGTTAGACATACAAGTCTCAGACCCTTCTCGTACTCTGTCTACCCGGGACTCTCTTGTCGATTTACTGATCACCACAGCACATCCTATAGGGACTGCTGCTCTCCATTTTCTTGTCTCCTGCCTCGGAGCAAAGCACCTAGATGAAATATGTCCCCCCTTTCCACAATTAAAACAAGTCAAGCTTGGAAATCCCTTGCCGTCTTGCCTTTCCCCCTCAATCTTACCACTAGCTCCCAGCGGGACCTCTGCCTCAGCCGGCGGGCTTCCTCTATCGTTCCCACGGTCTCTCTGGTAACTTTTATTCGAGGAAAACTTTGTCTTGTGGGTTAGGGCATATTCATCAGCGAACATAGCAAATTCGGAGATGGACTTATTCGGCTTCTCATTCAAATACATCCAGATATCCTCCGAAACACAACCTTTAAATTCCTCAATCAGAATTAACTCCCTGAGACACCAAAAATCCTCTTCCACTGTTTCTGCTGTACACCAACGATCCAAGAGCACACCCTTCTCATAGGCAAACTCGGTATACGTCTGATTCCACCCTTCCTTTAAATTTCTGAACTTTTGTCTATACGTTTCAGGTACCAATTCGTAAGTCTGGAGAATGGCCTCCTTTACTTTGGCGTAATTCTCCGCCTCTTCCTCTCTTTTTCAGCTGCTTCCAGCTGTTTTAACTGCACTTCATGCTCCCTTTGTTTCTCAGCTCTGTCCTGCTCTAACTCCTTTAGCTGGTGCTCATGCTCCCGCTGCTTTTCTCTTTGCTGCTCTTTTTCCCTTTCGGCCCTTCCTTTCTCTTTCTTGGCTCTTTCCTTTTCCTTTTCAGCTGCTTCCAGCTGCTTTAATTTAATTTCATGTTCCAACCTTAATTTCTCCAACTCTAACTGAGCCGTCCCACTAGCTGGTGCCTTTTCAGGGATATTTTCCAATACCTCAGCTGCAAATACATTCTTCCCAATATAATACTGCGTTATGGCCCTCAGCACCTCCCGCTTTTTCATTGACAACCTCACCTCTGCGAGGTTTAGTCCCTTCGCAATATTTATCAAGTCCGATTTGGTGGCCGCCTCTAGCGCCTCCAGAGTCGGGTTTTCTATAAATTCACCCACGTCCATCTTTGCTGGTTTCCCGTCTGGCTACCCGTGTACCAGATCCAAGTTTGGACTTACAAGCCTGATTCACTGGCTCCCCAATTTGGTATCAAATCTCGAGACGAGAACCCCAAGTTGTTACGTACCCCGTAACTGGGTCACTTACCAGCAAAGATAGAGAGGTCCGTTGAAGTCTGATGGTACTATTTTAACAGTATTTATTGGTAAAAATACACAAAAATAATATCAATGCAAACATACAGATACTGTACGTCGTCAATACTAGATCTAAAAGTGCGGATATAATAATAATCAATAAGGAATAGCTCTATCGTTGTCTAGGGGATAATGTATTGTCCGATGGAAATATAAAAGTCACTCAAGTTCATTCAGGCTGCAGCTTTTGGTTGGAGAGAGAGAGACGGATTTTTAGAACTTGCCAGTTTTTCCTTTTTATGATGTCGATCCTTCGAAATGTCGTTGGGGGTGGTTTCTCCCTTTAGCTAAAGCCGTTCTTCCGTGGTGAGGCCCACCAATTCTGAGCAAATGGAAAAGGACGTACGCGGGCCCCCCACCGGCTGTCGCTATTAAACGCCGTCATGGGATTTCTAGTGTTTCTCCTGGTGCGTCTAAAGGGGTTGTTCCCCAGACTCTCTTTTATCCTTACTCACGGGGTCTCAGATGTCAATCAGGTTGGGATGAGGCCATCCCTCAACCAGCCCACTATTGGTCATTCCCTGAGGGCTTCGATGAATAGCACAGTACTCAATACACAATTCCGTCTCCAAGAGACAATAGCCGTTTCCCGTGGCTTTGTATCGCTGAGGGGCCAGGACATTCCAAGCCCCTTGTGGATTCTGCGTGTCTCTCTCTCATTTCCTGGGTCTCCTGACCTAAATTAATAGTGATCTTGCGATTCTCAAAAAGGAGGGGGCTACTTTGTACCCTTCGGCCCCTCAGTGTTGGGGCACAGGCGTAACAATATATAATTATCATACAGATTACATTACAAACTTAGGGGATGGGATCGCTTTACAAATGTGGACCATGCTGTCATGTAGATGAAGCAAGACAAAACATGCCAGAGGAACAGCAGGTCAGGCAGCAACTATAGAAATGAATGAATGCCTCCCCTCCCCTCCATCTTCTTATTCTGGCAGCTTCCCCCTTCCTTCCCAGCCCTGATCTAGAGCTTTAACCTAAAGCGTCAACTGCTTATTGATTTCCATGGATGCTACCTGACCTGATGAATTTCTCCAGTATTTTATGTGTGTTGCTCTGGATTTCCAGCATCTGCAGACTCTCTTATATTTGTGTAGTTGAAGCAGAAGTTTTTGTGCAGAAGAGGACAAGAATGAGAATTTATAAGGTAGGAAGAATCAGACAGAAGGGAGGGAGGCTATAATGAGCTCGTGACCCAAATGGTGTATTTCTTTACAGCAGGTTCTATGTAATTGTGTACAGTGTGCTATCTTCCTGGATTGTACTGACTATCATGATTTCAGAAGTAGTATTTCTTCATTCCATCAAGGGTTGCAGAACATCCGTAACAAAGCCAATATTTATTGTCCAACCTTAAGACATTTCAAAGGGTATTTTTTGAGTCTGGAGTCAAATAGGGATATACTTCAGAAAGGGATATGGATAGGAGATTTCCTTTAGTAAAGAATGGTGATGCACTAATTAAGTTGTTTTTAATCATGTTAAAGAATTGAATGATAACATGTCTGAAACTTTTTATTAAGCTGTACTTATTTAATTACTTGAATTTAAATTCTCCAACTGCCCTGTGGAGATTGAGCCTAATTCACTTGCTGAATCCACTGGATGGCAGTCCAGTACATGAACACTTCTTTAGATTCAAGGATGACCTGTTTCCACCTTTGTGTTACTGAGATGGCTCATGACGTCAGTGAGGGAAAGACAGACTTGTCCAGCGGTGGACAGAAGATGTTTGGTGAAGTGGGCAGACAAATTACGAAGGGGTTACTCTTATTCACCATTAACTCATTAACAGTGAGCTTCCATCTGCTCCTGAAGCATGGACTCAAGGTTCTCAAAAATATCTTAACCTAGGGTAACCTTCGGTAATTTCTATGGTGGGGACATGTCCAGCACAGCTTTGTGGGCTGAAGGGCCTCTATTGTGCTGTAGGTTTTATATGTTTCTATATTTCTATCTTGAATACACCTTCTCCATTTTGATCAGTCACCAGTCAGGGACAATTCAATAAAGATAAGACATTTTTTCCAAGGACATGCAAACATTCAAAGTCCAGAGTTCAAAGAAAATTCATTATCAAGTACATATACGTCACTATGCACAACCCTGGAATTAATATCATCTCCCTGAACAAGAAGGCACAGCACCACCTCCACTTCCTATGAAGATTGAAGGCTCCTCCCAGATCGTAACTGCATTTTACAGGAGCAACATTGAGAGCATCCTGACGAGTTGCATCTTCATCTGGTATGGAAGCATTTGAGCATTGGACTGGAAGTCCCTACAAAGGACTGTGAGAACAGTTGAGGATGACAGGGGTATTCCCTACTATCCATTGGGAACATTTAGTATTATTAAGAATCCAACCCATCATCCAGCATCCTTTTTGACTTTTTGCCATAAGGCAGGAGGCTCTGATGCATAAAAACAAGAACGGTCAGGATGGGAAATAGTTTCTTCCCTCAGGCCATTAGGCTTCTGAACTCCCTGTCACATCGCTTTCAAAATGTCATAGGTTAATTCATTCCATACCTTACAATATATAATTTATGCACTTTAATTTGTTACTGATTCATGATTCATCTGTAGATTTTATCCTTACCTTCATAAGTAATTGTGTGTTACGTGTGTTATGTGTACTAGTGTGCTTTATACCCTGGTTTGGTGAAACATTGTCTTGTTTCTATATAAATTATATGGTTATATACATTATATACATGTATATAGTTAAATGACAGTTAACTTGACATGATTTGATTTGATTTTCTTGCAGGATACACAAAATACAAGAAGTACAATAGAATCAATGAAAGATTACACCCAGTAGGATAGACAGCAATCAATGTGCAAAAGACAGAACAAACTGCGCAAATACAAAAATAAAAAAGAAATAATAACCATAATAAAAGTAATAAATCAGAAATACTTGTAAATATCAATGACGTGAGATGAAGAGATCTTGAAAGTGAGTCCATATGTTTGTAGGAACAGTTCAGTGATGGGACGATTGAAAATAAGTGAAGAACATGAAGATGGCAGACTTTGCCATTGAAATCGATTAAAATCAATATCGTCATGGTCTATCTGTAACTTGAGTTGTTCACACACATACTGAAGGAGATCTCTCACCTGATTTCATTTCTACCTCAGCCTTTATCGTATTCAAAAATGCTGCTGCCACTTGTTTTTGGAGAGAGTTCCAAAGATTCATTAGGATAAGAATTTTCTATCAACTCTGATATGAATAGATGACCCTCTTCTTTTTAGATAGGTAACCCCTATTTGTACTTTCAGCACATCCTTGAATCTTTCTTTCTGTCCATCTTGTGATCTCTTCCTGTGGTGGGGCTCAGAATAAAGTGCCTATGTCAGGAATTACCAACAGTGTGCCTGCCATTCTGTACCATCACTGGAAAACAAACAGCACTTCATCTGGAATGAAAGATAGAGGGAGTTAGCCAATATAAAATGGGGGAAGGAAGAGGTAAAGCAACAGCTGTCAGGGGATAGGTGGATCCAGGTGAGAGGGGTAGGTACAGGCTTGACTGACAGATAGAGGGGAGATCATTAACCTACTATATGCTTGCTCTTGGTGCACCCCATCCTTGGTTCCTTTCCACATCCTAAGGATGTGCTTTTAGATGAGTGACCCCAATCAGGGTCACGTGAAGCCATGGGAGCAGGTGGTAGATGCTCGTATGAGCAACTGGTGCACATCACAAGTGCAGGTTATGTGACAACTGACACCAGGCAGACAATCCCTGAAGGGTACTGATGATAGCTGGGGTAACCTGTCCTGTAAGTCACTGCCCAGAGGAAGGCATTAACAAACCACTTCTGTAGAAGAATTTACCAAGAACAATCATGATCAAAGAGCATGATCACCCACGTCATGTGACACTGCACATAATGATGACAATGGCGACTGCTGTAAATTGCCACAAAGGTGGAAATGAGAGGCAAACAAAAATCAAGAATGGAGTTATATCAGCTATATCCGTTTTGGCTTTCAGTCCAGAGGAAGGGTCACAACCCAATATGTCAACTGCCCATTTCCACAGAGGGAACAGAGGAACAGCTCCATGGAGGGAAGTTCTCAAAAGAGTGCAGATTATGCTGTTTGCCTATCAGCTCTCTTTTTGATCAGCACAAGAGATTCTGCGGATGCTGAAAATCCAGAGCAACACACAGAAGTTCCGGAGGAACTCAGCAGGTCAAATAGCATCTCTGGAGGGAAATAAATAGTCAATGTTTTGGGCCAAGACATTGCCTGCTTTTTCTCCTCCATAGATTCTGCCCAAACTGTTGAACTCCTTTTTTGACTTTTGTTTGGCATTTATTCACCATGCAGCAATTTACAGTGGTCACATTACCTAAGAACAGAGCCTCAGGATGTGGGAGGAGTTCAAGTTCAAGTTTAATTATCATTCAACCATACTTGAATATCCACGAATAAAGGAAACTTCGTTCTTCCAGGGACAGGGTGCAAAACACATTACTAAAAGTCATGCTCAGCACAAGGCACACAGAGCACATATTACATAGCATATCCTGTAAATTGATGGTGCATGAGTGTTGTTGGGAAGAACAAACAGTTCTCAGCAGTCTGCAGGTGAAAGTACTCACAAATGTATGGACACATCCAATCCAGCTTGTCTTCTGCCAAGCAGACACTGGAAGGCAGCACTGAATTGAGGGGAGACTTCCCAATCCAGCATGGACTCCTTGCCACACCCCCTCCAGTGTCTCCCCTCCTGGACTGCTGCAACAGGTAAGCCCGCAGCTTGAGGCCTAGTCACCACTCACAGCTTGAGGCCCACTGTCATTCTTGCCAATAAACTAGTGTATCGGACTTGTGGTATTTTACATTATCAATGTTAAACAGGGTCTTGTGATCACAAGAATAATGTCCAACACAATCATTCGCTATTAGACTGGACACCATCTTCCTGCACCAATTCTGATGCCTTTCTGCATCAGGCAGCAACATGGTCCGCTCCAAGTTCAGCTCCGTAAGTTCCTCCACCAATGAGCAACTCGCAGGCAGGGTAGACATGCAATACATGAAATACTGAAAAGTCCAGCATTGTCTTGTGATTGTAAAAAAACTATTTAAAAAAAGTCAAAAGCACCTTTGGTTTGCCCAGTGTAGGCTGCTGCTCCATCTTACCGGAGCTCCCAACAGAAGTACGTATACACACACACACACACACACACACACACACACACACACACACACACACACACACACACACACACACACACACACACACACACACACACACACACACACACACACACACACACACACACACATCCATAAAGACAATACCCAAGGTTAGGATAGAACTAGGGACACTAGAGGTGTGAAACAGTTCACGAACTACAGCACCATCATCTTTTTGCTGTGGAAGTTACAGAAACCCTGTTTATTTTTCACCATGAAAGGGCATTTCAATTGTGTTGAGAGTAAACAGCCCACCCACCTTTCCATCACTGCAAAATGAACAGAAGAACTTGGCTTAGTTGTGTGGTTTGAGTCTGTGTGAGGCCCTCACAAATGAAAGAGAGCTTCTGATTTTCTGTCATTTTTTCTGGGCAGGTAAATAAATCAGTCAATTCACACTCTTCAGGCTCCCACATGCTGCACAGAAATTACATAAACATTTCAATAGATAAATGCTGAAAAGAGAATTGGATTTTGATGCATTGCTCAAGCCCTCACAGGCCCTGAATGAATTGCAACGCAAACACACAAAATTGCTAATTATTCTCAGTTTGGAGATTCTATTCATTCAAACATATTGCGTCTTGTCAAAGAATTTAAGTACAATAGTAATAGTTCAGGAAGAGCAATGCATTTTCCTCCTTATTGAATCCTTCTCAAATGAAAATTACTTTGTCATGTGAATCCTAGAACAATTTCATGAAGTAATTGTAAAGATGTTTTACTTGTAGAATGAGATAGATCTATATCAGCTTGCAAAATGGGCTGAAACACGGTAGATGGAATTTAATGCAGATAAGCGTGAGGTGCTGCACTTTAGTAAAACCAGCCAGGGCAAGTCAGATCAAACAGTACGACACTGAGGAGTGTGGTAGAACAAAGGAATGTAGGAATAACAGGTACATATTTCATTGTAAGTGCCCTCACAGGTAGATAGGGTCATACAGAAAGATTTTGCCACATTGGCTTTCATAAATAAAATGCTGAGTACAGAAGGTGGATGTTATTTTGAAGTTGTATATGACTTAAATTGGAGTATTACGTGCAGTTTTGGTCACCTACCTCCAGGAAAAATGTAAATAATGTTGAAACAATATAGAAAAAAATTACAAGGATGTTGCCTGGTCTGGAGGACCTGAGTTATAAGGTAAGATTGAATAGGTCAGGACTTTATTCCCTAAAATGTAGAAGATGGAGAGGAGATTTGATAGAGGTATACAAGATTATGGGGGATGTAGATAGGATAAATGCAAGCATGCTTTTTCCATTGAGATTGGGTGGGACTACAACTGGAGGTCATGGGTTAAGAATGTGTTAAAAAGTTTAAGGGGAACATGAGGGGCAACTTCTTCGCTCATGTGTGTGTGGAATGAGCTGCCAGAGGTACATGCAATCTATATTTCAACATTTAAGCCAAGTTTGGATAGGTACATGGATGGTAATGGCATGGAAGGCTATGGTCCTGGTAGAAGTCGATGGGAGTAGGCAGTTTAAATAGTTTCAGCATGGACTAACTGAGCCAAAGGGCTTGTTTCTGTGCTGTACTTTTCTGTGATTCTATGACTCTATTGTGATGTACAACTGTAAAATGCTTTTGAAACTCTGCTAAATTTCATATATGAAATGCATACTACCCTTTCCTCCCACCAGCAATACCATGTCTTGGAAGTTCCTCCTGAACCCTTCTGCCCTTCAATTCAGTATAAAGAAGCCTGCATGATTAGTACGCCATCAATCAATATAATCGTTGATTCCATAATCAACGTTGAATCGTTGATTGGAGTACGGCGCAGACACAGCAGGAGCGCTCATGCGCAGGATGAAAAAGAAACAAGTTTTTTGACAGGAGTCATTGCTTGAAGTACTGTGCAGATGCAACAGGAGTGTTCCCGTGCAGGTCCAACAAAGATTTTTGATGTGAACCCCAGTCTCTATAAAAGAGAGGTACTGCCTAGTGGTGCGATCATCGTAGTAGAGGTTGTCATTGGAGTAGTCTGACTCTGAGTAGGAAGGCTTTGGCTCAACAGGGCTTCAGTGAGAACAAGAGGAGTCTCAGTAAGTTCATTCCTTATTTATTATTCAACTTTAGAGAAAATAGGGTGTATGTCTACAGAGCCAGTGTTCTGTTCTGGGAGTCAGATATGGGATTTCCAGGAGACTACCAGCCCCCCCAATGGCCATATCTACACCAGGAGCATCGAAATGCAACCTCGTAGAGACCATTAGGGAACTGGAGCTGTAGATTGATGACCTTCAGCTTGTTAGAGAAGTGACGAGGTGACAGACAGGAGCTACAGGGAGGTAGACATCTCAAGGATACAGGAAACAGATAAATGGGAGGCTGTCAGGAGAGGGAAGGGGGAAGTCAAAGTTGTCCTCCTCAACTATAAGTACTCCATTTTGAGTACTGTTGGGAGGTTGACCTGGGGGGAGCAATAGCAGCCGTGCCTTTGGCTGCAGAGTTACCTCTGTTGCAGAGTTGCAACATTACCTCTCGGCTCCTAAATTCAATTCCATGATTGATGAAGGCCAATACACTATAAGACTTCTTTATCACAGAGTCAACCTGTGCAGCTGCTTTGAGCATCCAATGCACTCAGACCCCAAGATCCCTCTGATCCTCCACACTGCCAGGAGTCTTACCATTAATACTATATTCTGCCATCATATTTGACCTACCAAAATGAACCACTTCACACTTATCTGGGTTGAACTCCGTCTGCCACTTATCAGCTCAGTTTTGCATCCTATCAATGTCCCGCTGTAACCTCTGACAGCCCTCCACACTATCCACAACACCCCCAACCTTTGTGTCATCAGCAAACTTACTAAACCATCCCTCCACTTCCTCATCTAGGTCATTTATAAAAATCATGAATAGTAAGGGTCCTAGAACAAATCCCTGAGGCATTCCACTGATGACCGACCTCCATGCAGAATATGACCTGTCTACAACCACTCTTTGCCTTCTGTGGGCAAGCCGGTTCTGGATCCACAAAGCAATGTCCCCTTGGATCCGATGCCTCCTTACTTTCTCAATAAGCCTTTCATGGGGTACCTTATCAAATGCCTTCCTGACATCTACTACATCTACTGCTCTTCCTTCATCAATGTGTTCGGTCACATCCTCAAAAAATTCAATCAGGCTTGGAAGGCACAACCTGCCCTTTACAAAGCCATGCTGACTACTCCTAATCATATTATACCTCTCCAAATGTTCATAAATCCTGCCTCTCAGGATCTTATCCATCAACTTACCAACCACTGAGGTAAGACTTACTGGTCTATAATTTTCTGGGCTATCTCTACTCCCTTTCTTGAATTAAAGGAACAACATCCACAACCCTCCAATCCTCTGGAACCTCTCCAGTCTCCATTGATGATGCAAAGATTATTGCCAGAGGCTCAGCAATCTCTTCCCTCGTCTCCCACAGTAGCCTGGGGTACATCTCAACCAGTCCTGGTGACTTATCCAATTTGATGCTTTCCAAAAGTTCCAGCACATCCTCTTTCTTAATATCTACATGCTCAGGCTTTTCAGTCTGCTGCAAGTCATCACTACAATCACCAAGATCCTTTTCCATAGTGAATACTGAAGAAAAGTATTCATTAAATACCTCTGCTATTTCCTCCGGTTCCATACACACTTTCCCACTGTCACACTTGATAGGTCCTATTCTTTCATGTCTTATCCTCTTGCTTTGCAGATAATGGTAGAATGCCTTGGAGCTTTCATTAATTCTGCCCGCAAGACCTTCTCATGGCCCCTTCTGGCTCTCCTAATTTCCTTCTTAAACCTTCCTAGTAGCCTTATAATCTTCTGGATCTCTAACATTACCTAGCTCTCTGAACCTTTGTAAGCTTTTCTTTTCTTCTTGACTAGATTTATTACAGCCTTTGTGCACCACGGTTCCTGTACCCTACCATAACTTCCCTGTCTCATTGGAACGTACCTATACAGAACTCTACACAAATATCCCCTGGATATTTGCCAGATTTCTTCCGTACTTTTCCCTAAGAACATCGGTTTCCAATTTAAGCCTCCAATTTCCTGCCTGATAGCCTCATAATTCCCCTGACTCCAATTAAACGCTTTTCTAACTTGTCTGGTCCTATCTCTCTCCAATGCTATTGTAAAGGAGATAGAATTATGATCACTATCTCCAAAATGCTCTCCCACTAAGAGATCTGACACCTGACCAGTTTCATTTCCCAATACCAAATCAAGTACAGCCTCTCCTCTTGGAGGCTTATCTACATACTGTGTCAAGGAACCTTCCTGAACATACCTAACAAACTATTGGGCGGCCTATAAAAACACCCAGTAAAGTTATTGAGCCCTTCCTGTTCCTAACCTCCACTCACAGAGACTCCGTAGACAATCCCTTCGTGGTGTCCACCTTTTCTGCAGCCGTGAGACTATCTCTGATCAATAGTGCCACGCCCCCACCTCTTTTGCCTCCCTCCCTGTCCTTTCTGAAACATCTAAAACCCGGCACTTGAAGTAACCATTCCTGTCCCTGAGCCATCCAAGTCTCTGTAATGGCCACCACATCATATCTCCAATTACTGATCCACGCTCTAAGCTCATCCGCCTTGTTCACAACACTCCTTGCATTAAAATAGATACATCTCAAACCTTCGGTCTAAACACGTCCCTTCTCTGTAACCTGCCTATCCTTCCTCTTGCTCTGTCTACAAGCTTTCTCTATTTGTGAGCTAACCTCCTCTTCCCCAGTCTCTTCAGTTCGGCTCCCACCCCCCCAACAATTCTAGTTTAAACTCTTCCCAGTAGCCTTAGCAAGCCTCCCTGCCAGGATATTGGTCCCCCGGGATTCAAGTGCAACCCGTCCTTTTTGTATAGGCCACACCTGCCCTAAAAGAGGTCCCAATGATCCAGAAATCTGAATCCCTGTCCTCTGCTCCAATCCCTCAGCCATGCATTTATCCTCTACCTCATTCTATTCCTATTCTCACTGTCACGTGGCACAGGCAGTAATCCTGAGATTACTACATTTGCAGTCCTGCTTCTCAACTTCCTTCCTAACTCCCTGTAGTCTTTTTTCAGGACCCCTTCCCTTTTCCTACCTACGTTATTGGTACCAATATGTACCACGACCACTGGCTCGTGGCCACAACCTCTGGCTGTTCTCCCTCCCACTGCAGGATATCTTGGACGCGATCCGAAACATCCCAGACCCTGGCACCTGGGAGGCAAACTACCATCTGAGTTTCTTTCCTGCATCCACAGAATCTCCTGTCTGATCCCCTAATTATAGAGTCCCCTATCACTACTGCCTTCCTCTTCACTTCCCTACCCTTCTGAGTCACAGGGCCAGACTCTGTGCCAGAGATATGGACACTGCTGCTTCCCGCAGGTAGGCTGTCCCCTGCAAGAGTACTCAAACAGGAGTACTTATTGTCAAGTGGTACAGCCACAGATGTACTCTCTAGTATCTGACTCTTCCCCTTCCTCCTCCTGACTGTGACCCACTTGTGCGTCTCCCGTGACCCCGGTGTGACCACCTGCCTATAACTCCTCTCTATCACCTCCTTGATCTCCCTGACCAGATGAAGGTCATTAAGCTGCATCTCCGGTTCCCTAACTTGGTCCCTCAGGAGCTGCAGCTCGACACACCTGGTGCAGATATGGCAGTCCGGGAGGCTGGGAGACTCTAGGAACCCCCCCCCCCCACATCTGACACCAAGCACAGAAAACTGGCCTCACACAATTCTTCCTACCTCGCCTCGTCCCGTTACCGCCTAAGCCCTCTCACTCCGCTGCCCACTCCGACGCTGCCCGCTGGATAGGGCGGTCTTCTTTTTAAACCTTTCGCGGTCTACTGGCTGACGTCACATGCCTGCGCGGTATCGCCTCTCTTTAACCCAAGTAGTTAAAAAAAAACTCCCTTCACTCCAAAAAAATCAGCAGTTCACTCACAGCCTTCTTGCTCTGAATTAAAAACCTTTGAAGAATCATTGCCTTTTTAAACCTTTTGTGCTCTACTGGCTGACGTCATGCTCCTGCGCAGTCTCGCCTTTCTTTAAACCGAGTAGTAAAAAACTCCCTTTGCTCCAAAAAATCAGCAGTTCACTCGCAGCCTTCTTGCTTCGAATAAAAAACTGCATGTTTTTATGTATTGGGAGTTGCTCCCATAAGTTTGGCTAATTAGATATTTTCATTAACAAGTAGGTGTATAAGTACACCTAATAAAGTGGCCACTGAATGTACAGTGAAATAATCTGTGTTGATGGTAACGTTTTTCAATATATCTTGGTACGTATAACAATAATCAAACAATTACCAGTTACCAATTTTCCTACTCCTCTTCTTCTTTATCAATTGTTTTACCAATTTAAAAAGAGCATAGATACAAACACGAGGAGAATTATCTCAAATATATATATCAATAACAATACATACAGAAGGTGAAGTAAACATTATCAAGATCATACATAGTATTAATCTGATATAAAATGTATAATAAGGAAAAAGATAATTCATTCTCATCTTATCAATTCATAAAAAGTGAAAAAGACTTTTTGAAATTTTTATATGAAACCCCCCCTCCCCCAGTATTCTCTAAAAACAAAAACAAAATGGAGAAAGAAAGGACTGGGCAGTCTACCCTGAGAGTAAAACCAAGAGAAGAAAGACTTCCTGATCAAATCCAAAACTTCAAAAAAATAACTGAAAGAGAATCAGTACAAAAAGTGATAAATCAAATCATATGAAAATATTGAATAAAAGGTCACCAGGTTTCTTCAAATTTAAAGGATGTATCAAATGTCCGACCATATTTTCTCTTCCTACTCTTATAGATTGTCAACTTCTTTGATCAGACAATACAGATTTAAAATCCATGTAAGTTCTCTTTTGCACAAACCAAGTAGCCTTCAGGTTACCAAAAATCATTGCACATAAAAGGTGCACATTAAATGATTTCCTATTGTGGTTTTAATAGTGGTGGAAACTGTGAATATCTTAATCCTCTAAGCAGTTCATTATGCTGTGATTGGAACAATATCCCATGATGCAGACAACATCTCTGTGAAGGGACCACTGGGCAGATGCATTAAGATTACAAGGTTTCAAGAATAGCATCAGTCATGATCTGTGTGAACACCAGGTGCTTAATGCGAACTCAAAGACAGGGTAAATGGCAGATCAACTGATGTTGTGGAAGAAGAACGATAAGATGTGTCATGTGTTTTGAGATTGGCCACAAGGGATTTAAGATACCAAACAGAACAGGACAAGAATGTGAAGAATAGACAATGGGGTATGTGGGGGCATAATTTTAAGGTGAATGGAAAAAGTATAGTGGGGGTGTCAGAGATACATTTAAAAAAACATAGAGTGCGGTGAGTGTGTGGAATTCCCTGTCAGGACTCGTAGTAGTAGCAGATACATTAAGGACATTTGTCGAACTCTTAGATTGGATGATAGAAAAATTTAGAGGTCTATGTAGGAGAGAAGGGTTAGATGATCTTTGAGAAGGTAAAGTAGTCGGCACAATATCATGGGCCAAATGTGCTGTAATGTTCTATGTTCTAAACAAGCTGAAGAGAAGCCTTAGTGTCGAAGGGATATGCAGAACTGTGGTAGTGGAATTAAACTGTAGGACATGCAAATTCTCTGGTGTAAGCTTGACCCTGTATGAAATGTGAGCCTGTTTTATAATTTCACAAGAGTACAAGTACTTGTCTAGCCAGCATGCATAGCTTTGATTGTGAGATTTACTGCATTTAATCAGCTGTAGAGCATTTGACAAGTTCTGAGCCTGTGAAAGGCAAATTATGGATGAAGGCTGTTTATTCAAAAATGAGTGAAGGAGAGGTCAAAAGATGGCAGGGAGTCAAGGCATAATGTAAAATGTCATGTTTCTATCACAAAAACAACCGAAAAATTAAATGAACATCTGGCAACCTCTTTGCTCAATCCACTTCTCATGGACTCAAAGGAATTTCGATCACTGAGAATTCTGCATCCATTGACTTGAGGCTTTGTTTCAAATTTCATTCTCAATTCAGAAAAAAGATGAAAAATATGACTTTTGTTAAAACTAATATCATAATTACTTGCAAAATAAAACAGTTAATTAGAATAAGTCTTGTTTCTGACTGTCAAAGAAAAATAAGTTTCTTCTATATTTACCATAAACAAAAAGGGGCATATTAAAGTAACCTCTGAGAGCATGATAAAAAATGTAGGTCTTTCAGCCTTAAGTCATAAAAAAGTACAGCACAGAAGCGGGCCTTTCAGCCCAACTAATCTATGCTGAACCATTTACACAGCCTACTCCCATCGACTTGCACCAGGCCCATAGCCCTCCTATGGTTCAAACTGCTAGAACTCTTGTCCATTGTTCAGAACCCTTGCTCTAGAGTAAAATGGGTAAAGAGCACTGTTAGATTCTAGGGAATGGAGAACAGAACCTAGGCTCCATTGCCATACAGAGTGAGTCCTCCACTATCAATTGCTCTGTCCTTTGGGAAAGAGATTAAACTAAAGCACCGTCTGCATTTTCAGATCAATATTGTAATTTTAATTTATTTAGAGATAAAGTATGGTAACAGGCTCTTCCAGCCCAACAAACCTGCACTGCCCAATTACACATGTGTCCAAATAACAGACTTTAGAATGTCTTTAGAATGCAGGAGGAAACCAGAGCACCCGGGGGGAACACACATTGTCAAAGAGAAAACATACAATCTAAACTTACAGACATTAGTAGGAATTGAACCTGGGTTGCTTGCACTGTAATAGCACTATTATCACTAAAATAGCTTACCTCCCCAGCTTCAGAGAAGAGTGAATCTCTAAGTATACTGGTCAATGGTTATCCCATCAGTGAAAACGAATATCAGATAACTATGCTGTTACAAATTTTGGAGTATTTGTGTGCATAAATCAGGTACTTTAGCTCCTTCACTTCAACAAGCACAACAACTCAACAATACAACATAGATTATAAAATCCTTTGGGACATAAAAAATGATGTATTCACCATCTCAGAATCTTCATGACCAATCAGCAAAGATTTACTTGATTAATTAGTCATTAATCTTTCTGGTGTTTGTTTATCATTCTGTGAATCCCATGATATATGTATGATCTTTCTGGTATTTTTTACCTTTTATAGCTTCAGGTACTCCTGTGACACAGATGAATTGCTGGATCAAGTTACATCAATGTATCTCTATCACTTGGAAACAAGGACCATCCATCCAAAAGCAATATAGTTCTATCCCAACAGGACTGTTTCCTTGTCCAATTTTGCACAAATGAAATAAACATCTTTAAAATAAATTCTTTTGGATGTACTCTGCTCTGGTTGTGCTTCATGGGCGATATAATTCTGAAACAGTATCATCTATTTCTTTTGGCAGCTTCATCTCAGCGGGAAGCATGTTTGCTCAGGTTGTAGATATGAGTCTCACTCCAGAGACGTGACCGTAATAGTTCTGGTTGACTTGTTTGTATTGTATAGAGGGAAACGCTTCGCTAGCTTTCAGATGTAACAGAAGAACAAATTGTCCTTGGTTTGACCAGCTGCCTCGAGTTGCTGCCCAGGTTCGTTGAACCGTTTAGCACAGAAACAGGCTCTTCAGCCAACAATGTTTTGCCATACGCATTAAATTAGTTATCAAATGCCCAACTGAACTAATCCTTTCAGCCTACACAATGTCCATCTCCTTCCATTTCCCGCACATTCACGTGCCTGTCTAAACCACTTCAACCTTCTGTTGCAGCTGCCTCCACCACCACAAAGTATTTCAGGTATACAGCACTCACTGCGTTAAAAAAAAACTTGCCCTGCATGTCTCCTTTGACTTTACACCTCTCACCATAAGTGCATGCACTCAGACATAGGAGCAGAATTAGGCCATTTGGTCCATTGTGTCTGCTCTGCTATTCTATCATGGCTGTTCTGTTCTCTCTCAACTCCTTTCTCCTGCCCTCTCCTTGTAATTTTTGGTGTCCTTACTAATCAAGAACCTATCAATTTCTGCTTTAAATATACCCAATGACTCGGCTTCCACATCATCTGTGGCAATGAATTCCACAGATTCACCATCCTTCAGCTAAAGAAGTTCCTCAATCTCTGTTCTAAAGGGACACCCTTCTATTCTGAGGCTGTGCCCTCTGGTCCTAAGCTCCCCACTACAGGAAACATCCTCTTCATGGCCATTTTATTAAGGTCTGTCTTTAAACTCCAGCGAGTACAGGCACAGACCCATCAAACACCACAGAAAACTAGAGCACACGGGAGCAACCCAAGTGGTTATAGGATGATCATGCAATTTGCGCATCAGGCAGTACTGGATATTGCATCTAGACGACTGGGGCTGGGAAAAAGAAAAAGCTACTTACTGAACCCTTGGATATCTAAAAGGATGATTAATAACATTTGCCTTTGCTAACACCTTTCACATTCTGAGAAATGCTTACAAGAAAATAGTCACTTCCCTGACACTCAGGGACAACTCATTACTAACTACCAACCTGGCAGCCCATCAAAAGTATTTTCATTCAATCTTCCTGTTGTTTCCCTCTCCTCACAGACACTTTTCCTTTCACCATTTATTTTCTCAAACAACATCTTTGCTTAGTTAAGTGGAACTGTAGTTTGATAGTAAACTGTAGTTTACTGCAAGATCAATATTAAGACACCTTTCCAAGCAGTGTGTGGAAGTTAATTTGAAAAGCCATCATCTGGAGTTTTGTGCACTAATAGCAGGGCAAGGGGTAAGGGAGCACTCCAGCCTTCCACAAACAATTCAGTAGTGAGACACACTGATTCACAGGTGGCAATTAAAGCAATATTAGCCAAAGTTATAATTTATATTTAAAGCTTACAGATTAGTTTTCTTCAACTTTTCAAGCATTTAATACTCTATACCTGAGATACCTCACCATCTGCAGCTGAGATAGGAGTTGTTCCCCATACCATTCCAACACAGGGGCACAGCAATAGACACAAAAGATTCTGTGGATGCTGGAAATCTTGAGCAACATGCACAAAATGCTAGAGGAACTCAGCAAGCAGGCAACATCTGTGGACTCAGTGGCCATTTCATTAGGTACACCTGTACAGCTGTTTGTTAATGCAAATATCTAATCTGCCAATCATGTGGCAGCAACACAATACATAAAGGCCTGATGACATTGCCAAGCAATTCAGTTGTTGTTCAGAATGGGGAATAAATGGACTTCAACCCAGATAAGTGTGAAGTGGTTCATTTTGGTAGGTCAAATATGATGGCAGAGTATAGTATTAATGATAAGACTCTTGGCAGTGTGGAGGATCAGAGGGATCTTGGGGTCCAAGTCCATAGGACGCTCAAAGCAGCTGCACTGGTTGACTCTGTGGTTAAGAAGGTGTATGGTGTATTGGCCTTCATCAATCGGGGAATTGAATTTAGGAGCCGAGAGGTAATGTTGCAGCTATATAGGACCCTGGTCAGAACCCACTTGGAGTACTGTGCTCATTTCTGGTCGCCTCACTACAGGAAGGATGTGGAAGCCATAGAGAGGGTGCAGAGGAGATTTAAAAGGATGTTGCCTGGATTGGGGAGCATGCCTTATGAGAATAGTTTGAGTGAACTCAACCTTTTCTCCTTGGAGCAAAAGAGGATGAGAGGTGACCTGATAGAGGTGTATAAGATGATGAGAGGCATTGATCGTGTGGATAGTCAGAGGCTTTTTCCCAGGACTGAAATGGTTGCCACAAGAGGACACAAGTTTAAGGTGTTGGGGATTAGATACAGAGGAGATGTCAGGGGTAAGCTTTTTACTCAGTGAGTGGTGAATCTGTTACTGCTGGCAACAATGGTGGAGGCGGATATGATGGGGTCTTTTAAGACACTTTTAGATAGCTTCATGGAGCTTAGTAGAATAGAGGGCTAAAGGTATGCCTAATAATTTCTGAAGTAGGGACATGTTCGGCACAACTTTGTGGGCCGAAGGGCCTGTATTGTGCTGGAGGTTTTCTATGTTTCTAAGTTTGGAATGATTGTTGTGCAAAACAAATAAATCATCCCGTGAGTGGCAGTTCTGTGGGCAAAAATACCTTGTTAATGACAGAGGTCAGAGCAGAATGGCCAGACTAGTTCAAGCTGATAAAAATAAAACAGTATCTCGAGTAACCATGCATTATAACCATGGTATAAAGAAGAACATCTCTGAATGCATGGAACTTTGGATGGCCTACAGCAGTAGAAGACAATGAAAATACACTCAGTTGTCATTTTATTAGGTATAAGAGGTACCTAATAAAGTAGCCACTGAGTGCATAGGGGTAACTGGAAAGCAGAAATAGGGTGAGCCAAATAGTCAGTTTGTATGAACCCACGCTAACGTACAAGTGTTCTGTTGTTAAAATGTGAAAAGCCGTTAATCCATTCCATTAATTATTGTTGGTAAACTTTCAACTTAAAGCAATGTAACAGATACTTTCTTGGTCAGGAAGACATGATTGTGCTATATTTTGAAAGATAAAATGAGAGATGACCATTCCAATGTTTCATTAATAGCTTTCTATGATTGATCATTGGAGTCAATGAACAGTAACTTGTCTCAATGATATTTGCTCTCAAGTCTACTGAAAACAATATATATTGACTTTGGTGGTGGGATTATTAACAGATAAATTCAGCAGCAATTCTTCTTGCTTTATTAAAGAGGACTTATGTTTTTTCCTGTGCAGTAATGCTGCTTTTCTGAGTAACAATTTAACTCCTTTTAAGGTCGTACTTTCTATCTAAATATCCATTCAATTTTGAAAAGGAGGTTGGAAAGTAAACAAATATCATTATAAATAAGGGATTTTCCTGTGAATATTCAAGTGACTCAGTCATGAAGACTATGGCATGAAAACAGGACGTTCAGCCCATCATGTCCACACCAACCACTAAACACACTTCAAATCAGGGATTCCCAATCTGAACCCTTACTTAATGGTATTCGTCCATGGCTTACGAAAAGGTTGGGAACCTCTGTTTTATATCAATCTCTTACTTAATTGTTCCTCTACTTCCATCAATTTTGTCTTCTAGATGTTGAAGCGAACTAGTGCATGTGAAGGAAGCCCATGCAGTGACAAAGAGAATGTGCCAACACCACACAGGCAGGAGCCAAGGTCAGGGTTGAACTAGTCCACTGAAATGACATGGAGGAAATCTTCTATTGGGGTTGAGAAGGATCAGACACTGCCTACATTGAAGGTAGAGATTGACAAATTTAGGCTTACTGTTGGGATGCTACTCCAGGTTACGGGAGAAGCTACCATCTGAACAACTTGCTTTATGTTTAGTCAGGTCAGCTTTTTCAGGACGGAAAAGCATAGATTTATTAGAGATAGTATGACTTTGAGCTGGTGATGTCTTATAACATGCAAAATGCTGGAGGAACTCAGCTGGTCAGGCAGCTTCTGTGGTAAGAAAGACAGCCAACATTTTAGGTCGACTTCCTTTAGAATCGGAATCAGAATCAGGTTCATCACCAAAGCTTTATATAGCATGAAATGAGTTGCTTTGTGGCAGCAGTACAGTGCAAAGACATAACTTTTCAGATGGAATTTAATACAGACAAGTGTAAGTTGTTGCACTTTAGGAGATTAAAACAGGGTAGGACTTACACAGTGAATGGCAGGACTCTAATAAAGTTCAAAGTATATTTATTATCAAAGTACATATATGTCACCATATACAATCCTGAGATTCCATTTCTTGTTGGCATGCACGATGAATCTATACAATAAACATAACAGAAAAAATGAAAGACTGTCCAACTTAGGTGTTCAACAAGAGTACAGAATACAACACACTGTGCCGTTACAAAAAGTAAGAAATAATTACAATAAATAAATATTATAGCAGAGCAGCAATGACTGGAGTTTCTGTGAACAATGAGGGAAGTGCGAGACAGATATATTCCAAATAAGAAGAAATTTTCGAATGGAAGGACACCACCATGACTAACAAGTGAAGTCAGAGCCAAAGTAAAAGCAATAAAGAGGGCAGACAAGGAAGCCAAAGCTAGTGGGAAGATAGAGGATTGGGAAGCTTTTAAAAACTTGCAGAAGGAAACTAAGGAGGTCATTAGGAAGGAATAAATGAATTATGAAAGGAAGCTGGCAACTAATATCAAAGAAGATACTAAAAGCGTTTTCAAGTTTATAAAGGGTAAAAGAGAGTTGAGGGTAGGTATAGGACCACTAGAAAATGATGCTGGAGATATTGTAATGAGAGATGCAGAGATGGCAGAGAAACTGAATGTGTATTTTGCATCAATCTTCACAGTGGAAGACATCTGCAGTATACCGGGCATTCAAGAGTGTCAGAGAGTGAAGCGTGTGCAGTGAAAATTATGACTGATAAGGTGCTTAGGAAGTTTAATGGTCTGAGGTTAGATAAATCTCCTGGACCTGATGGAATGCACCCTCGGGTTCTAAAGGAAGTAGCTAGGGAGATTGCAGAGGCATTAACAAAGATCTTTCAAGAATCAGTAGATTCTAGCACTGTACCAGATGACTGGAAATTGCAAATGTTATTCTGCTATTTAAGAAGAGTGGGAGGCAGAAGAAAGGAAACTATAGACCTGTTAGCTGAAATCAGTGGTTGGAAAGTTGGTGGAATCAATTGTTGGGGATGAGATTATGGAGTACCTGGAGGCACATGACAAGATAGGCCAAAGCCAGCATGATTTCCTGAAAGGAAAACCCTGCCTGATAAACCTACTGCAATTTTTTGAGGAAATCACAAGCTGGATAGACAAAGGAGATGCAGTAGATGTGCTGTGCTTGGATTTTCAGAAGGAGTTTGACAAGGTGTCTCACATGAGGCTGCTTACCAAGATAAGAGCCCATGGAATTACCGGGGAGTTACTAGCATGGGTGAAGCATTGGCTGATCGGCAGAAAACAGAGTGTGGGAATAAAGGGATCCTATTCTAGCTGGCTGCCAGTTACTAGTGGAGTTCTGCTGCTTTTCACGATGTATGTCAATGATTTGGACTATGGGATTCATGGATTTTTGACTGAATTTGCCAATGATACAAAAATGGGTGGAAGAGCAGGTAATGTTGAGGAAAGAGAGCCTGCAGAGAGACTTAGATAGCTTAGGGGAATGGGAAGTGGCAAATGAAATAAAATGTTGGAAAGTGTATGGTCATGCACTTTGGTGGAAGAAATAAACGGGCAGACTATTATTTAGATGGGGAGAGAATTCAAAATGCAGAGATGCCAAGGGACTTGGGAGTCCTTGTGCAGAATACCCTAAGGTTAACCTCCAGGTTGAGTTGGTGGTGAAGAAGGTGAATGCAATGTTGGCATTTATTTCTAGAGGTACAGAATATAAGAACAGGGATGTGATGTTGAAGCTCTATAAGGCACTCGTGAGACCACACTTGGAGTATTGTGTGCAGTTTTGGGCTCCTTATTTTAGAAAGGATATACTGACATTGGAGAGGGTTCAGAGAAGATTCACGAGAATGATTCCAGGAATGAAAGAGTTACTGTATGAGAACACCTGGCAGCTCTTGGGCTGTATTCCCTGGAGTACAGGAGAATGAGGGGGGATCTCATAGAAACATTCCAAATGTTAAAAGGCCTGAACAGAGTAGATAGAGCAAAGTTATTTCCCATGGTAGGGGACTCTAAGACAAAAGGGCACGACTTCAGGATTGAAGGACCTCCATTTAGAACTGAGATGCAGAGAAATTACTTCAGTCAGAGGATGGTAAATCTGTAGAATTTACAGCCACAAGTGGCTGTGGAGGCCAAGTCATTGGGTGTATTTAAGGCAGAGATAGATAAGTTCTTAATTAGCCAGGGCATCAAAGGGTATGGGGAGAATGCAGGGGAATGGGGGTGACTGAAAGAATTGGATAAGCCTATGATTATGGAGCAAACTCGATGGGCCTACTTCTGCTCCTATATCTTATGGTCTTACGGCCTTATATTGAGAATATGAGATGAAGAGACTGTGAAAGTGAGTCTATTGATTGTGGAAACATGACAATGATGGGGCAAGTGAAATTGATTGACGTTATCCTCTTTGGATCAAGAGCCTAATGGTTGAGGTGTAGTAACTGTTCTTGATCCTGATGGTGTGAGTCCTAAGGCTCCTGTACCTTCTTCAGATTGTAGCAGTGAGAAGAGAACTTCTCCTGGGTGGTGAGGGTCCCTAATGATGGATGCTGCTTTCTTGTGAGATCATTTCAAGTAGATGAGCTCAATGGTTGGGAGGACTTTTCCCATGAGGGACTGGGCCATCTCCACTACTTATTGCAGGATTTTCCATTCAACGACATTGGTGTTTCCATACCAGGCTGTGATGCAACCAGTCAATATGCTCTCCACTACACATGTATCCAAGTTTGCCAATGTTGATTCTCTGCTTTCTTCGTCATTGCATGTACATGCTGGGCCCAGGACAGCTCCTCCAAAATAATAACACCAAGGAATTTAACGTCACTGATCTTCTCCATCTTTGATCCTCTGCTGAGGACAAGCTCACGGACATCTGGTTTTCTTCTGAAGTCAATTATCAGCTCCTTGGTCTTGCTGACGTTGAGTGAGAGGTTGTTGTTATGGCACCACTCAGCCAGATTTTCATTCTTCCTCCTATATACTGTTATGTTACCTCCTTTGATTCAGCCTACAAAAGTGATAGCATCAGCAAACTTAATATAGCATTAGCGCTGTACGTGGCCCACAATCATAACTGTAAAGTGAGTAGATCAGGGAACTAAGCACACAGCCTTGTGGTGCACCTGTGCTGATGGAGATTGTGGAGGAGATGCTGTTGCCAGTCCGAACTGACTGGGATCTGCATGCAAAGGTACCTAAGATCGAATTGGATAAGGAAGTATTGAGGCCAAGGTCTTGAAGCTTATTGATTAGCTTTTAGGGATGTTGTTATTGACTGTTGAGCTGTAGTTGATAAAGAGCATCCTGATATGTGCATCTTTTCCATCCAGATATTTCAGGGTTGAGTGAAGAACCGATGAGATGACATCTCCTGTGAGCTTGTTGATCCAGTAGGCAATTTGGAGTGGATCTAAGTCACCTCTCAGGGAGGAGTTGATATGTTTCATCTCCAACTTTTCAAAATGCTTCATCACTGTATATGTAAGTGCTACTGGGTGATAGTCATTGAGACTGGTCACCACTCTTTTCTTGGGCAGTGATATAATTGAAGCCTGCTTGGAGCAGGTGGATACCACACACTGCCAAAGCAAAAGGTTAAATTTCTCAATGAATAGTCCTACCAGTTGATCAGCATATTCATTAGTATTTGGCCGGATTCATTATCTGGGCTGAATACTCTTCATGGGTTCAGTCTCCTGAAGGCTGCTTGCATGTTGGCCTCGGAGACTGAAATCACAGCATCATCAGGGTTTGTGTTGGTTCCTCCATCTTTTAATGGTCAAAGTGAGCACAGAAGGTTTGGAGCTCATCTGGAAGTGCAGCCCTGTTGTCACCTATGTTGCTTGATGTAACTTCATAAGAGATGATAGTATTCAATCCCTGCTACAACTGCCTAGCATCCTTCGCTGATTAAACTTTGAACTGGAATTGGCACTTCACCAGTAAGATGGCCTCCCAGAGACTGTGCCTGGACCTTTTGAAACTTGCTCGTTCACCAGACTTGAATACCTTTGATCCGGCTCTCAGCAGATTGCAGATCTCATGGTTCATCCAGGACTTCTGACTGGGAAAGACTCTGAATGACTTTGAGGAGACATACTCATCTCTAGCTGTTTTAATAAAGTGTGGTAGAACAAAGGGATCTGGGAATACATTTTGTGTGCGCCTTTATTTCCCCCAACCTTATTTTGGCTCTCTCCCCCTTCCTTTCCAGTCCTGGTGAAGGGCCTTGGCCTGAAAATTTCACTGTTTAATCCTTTCTATTGATGCTGCCTGACCTGCTGAGTTCCTCCAACATTTTGTGCATGTTCTTCTGGATGCCATTGATAGTGTAAAGGACTGCCCTTATAGGCATATGGGCAGATGGAAATTGGCCATCCAGGTGTTTAAGAAGTCACTCCAACCACACACAGCAGAAGTAGGTCAAATAGAAGTTTTTCCTGTAACTGGCGGCTGACAGCTTGTCCACGTGAATAGGGTAAATTTCTGTCACAATTTCTATCCCTTCTGCTGCCAACTTAAAGCAAAATGAATGCAAATTCTACAGGATTGACATTTATTGCCAGGATTGAGTTTTACCGGTAAAAAAATAGCAATACTTGGATTGGCTTTCTGGAATGTTCTTTCGGTTTGTAATGGTAAATAATGAAGCATGAGCCCTAATGATGAAGCACATTGAAACATTATCCACCAGGTATTTCCTTTCTCTGTGATTTCTACTCAGCTCACAAATCCAGTGCTATTGTTAATTTTGATTCTTCAGGTCTCTTGTGAAATGAAGAAGTTTAATTTGCATCAAATTAATTAAAGATTACCTGCTTTAAAAATAATTTCAGTTCACAACCCCAGAGCAGTTTGTATGTACTGCTCAAATGTTAATTTCCTTATCACTGGGTCCTCCAAGACCTCAAGACAAAACTCATAATGCATTCTCCAGCAATCCTGCTGATGTATCAACCCAGAACCCACACATCCATATAAGTGTTTGACTCCCAACTGACAGACCATAACTATAAGTTTAAGATAAACTCCTCAAATAAATGCCACTAGCTTTTGTACCTTTCTTTAACAAAATATAATTACTTAACAATGAAAGATACATTTCCTTCCTTCAGTTTGTTTGTTTGTTTGTTTGTTTATTTATTTATTTAGAGATATAGTGTGGAACAGGCCCTTTCAGTGCAATGAGCCACACTGCCCAGCAACCCACCTATTTAATACTAGTGTCACCACAGGACAATTTACAATGAACAAATAAGCTGCTGATCAATATGTCTTTGGACTGTGCAAAGAAGCCAGAGCACCTGGAGAAACATCACATGGTTCACAGGGAGAACATTCCTCCTCCTTGGAGATGGTGCTGGATTTGAACTCTGAACTTCAGAAAGGCCCAAGCTGTAACAGTGTCACATTAACCACTATGCTACTGTGGCACTGACATGGGTATGTTGGTAAAATCACAAAGCTGTTAACTGAAAACAGAGCCTTTGAAACCAGAAAACATAAATCTGTGTTAATGTACATAAAACTCATAAGATATAGCTAAATTTCCTTATGAGATGAAAAGCCTAATAATAGCAGCCATCCTATTAGTGAGCTTCATTATGTTGTAAGTTATAATATTCAAATAAAGAGCATGAGTGGCTGCTAATCTTCTCAATGCTGCTCCATCTCTTAATTAAATTATAATTGACCTAAATTTCACATTCCTGCCCATCCCTGGTATCATTCATGCTTATCTGCCTTAAATTATTCAAGAATTTGTCTCCATTGCCCTTGCAGGAAATATTCCCAAATATTCATGGGCATATAAGATTTTTTTTTAAAAATCACCTCATATTGGTCTTGCCTCATTCCTTACTTCTAATCAGAGATCTTTAGATCTAGGTTCTCCCTTTGGAGGAAACATTCCTTCCATATCCATCATGTCAAGGACCCTCAGGACATTATCTATTCCAATCAAGTTATTTTTCATTCTTCTAAACTCCAGTTAATGCATTTCTTGAATGTTCAGCCTTATCTCGAATTTCAACACACCAATTCAATCTATCAGTACAATAAACCTTCTCTGAACCACTTCCAATTCATTTAAAGGTTCACAAGGTTCAAAGGTTTATTTATTATCAAAATATACAACTCTGAAATTCTTCTTTTCCAGGTAGCCACGAAACCAAGAAAGAAAAGAAAGGCAGCACGATCATCAACCCCCAAATCCCACTTCCCCACAAAAAATGAACAAAAATGGAACAGGTGCATCAATCCTCAAATCCTTCATCCCACACAAAGAAACAAACAAAACGGAACAGGCACATTGACCCCCAAATCCCTCCTCCTGCACAAAAAAAATGAACAAAATATAACAGTCACATTGACCCCCCCCCAAAATCCCCCTCCCCGCACAAAAAATGAGAAAGATTAGATGAAAAATACAGAACACGAAAAACTATAAGACTGAATAAGTCTACTGTCCAAGTCCACATCAAAAATGAAGAAAACCTGGGCAAGAATCTTTGGGCACAGTGACAGGTAGCAGAGCGATCAAAAGGCAGGCAGCCGGCACTCACCCTCCACACTTGCCTTGATGCTCCAATCTCCCCTATTGCTCAAATCAGAACACAATGGAAGATTTAGTCAGTCAGTCAAAGATTGGCTTACGCTCTGTCCCACAGCCCGCCCGGCATCGGGTTTAATTGGTTAACAATGGATGCTTTACTTGATGAAATAAAATTGAACATCAGCTCAACCCACTCCCTCCCCCACGCCCGTCCCACAGCCTGCTCACCATGAGGTTCATGCGCAATGCCTCTGTCTTCTGGAATCTTCTTAGGGACTGCACAGCATTGGAACACCCAAACGAAATCCAAACAACTAATCACACGCTCCAACAGTTCCAGAGTCACATTCAGGATGAAAAACAAATGTAAAAGAATAAAAAAAGTGAAATATATGATTTCATGATCTATCCAGAAGATATTTACCAAAGAAGCATTATACACAGGCACCATCTTTCCTTAAGTAAGAAGAGAAAATACATTCATCTTAACAATGAAATCATAAATTTATATAATTGGTAATAGGCTTATTATCATCAAATGTTCTGAAATACAGTGACAAAGTTAGTCTTGCATGTCTTCCAGACAGATCATTCCAAAGCAACACACACAAAATTCTGGAGGAACTCAGGAGGTCAGGCAGCAAAGGAATAAAGTGTTGACAGTGTAAAAGGACTGATAGAGGTTCTCTGCCGGAAATGTTGAAGCTTTACCTCTCCATAGATGCTGCCTGACCTGCTGAGTTCCTCCAGCATTTTGTGTGTTACTCTGGTTTTCCATGATCTGCAGAATCTCTTAGGTTTACAATCAATCCAAATACATGAGCTGGTACAAAGGGAAAACCAATAACAGAATACAGAATACATTATTACAGTCATGGGGACAGGGCAGTGCAGGTGAAATAAGAAAGTGCAAGGAAGAAAATGAGGTAGATTAAGAGATCATGAGTGTATATTTATCATACAAGAGTTCCATTCAGAAGTCTTAAAGCATTGGAATAGAATTTATGCTGGTGGTACATGTTTTTAAGCTTTTGTATCTTCCCCTTTATGGAAGGACAGTTGTACTAAATATTTTCAATTTCATAGAAGAACTTAAATAGCTCATTAATGCTATCATTTTTACTTGGGCTTGGGCTTCAGACTATTGCAGTGACATAAGAATGTCTAGATTAATTCTATTTATCACATGCGTAATGAAACATACAGTGAAATGCATTGTTAACAACCAACACAACCCAAGGATGTGCTAGGGTCAGCCCACAAATGTTGCCACATATTCTGGCGCTAATGTCACATGCCCACAATGCTTGGCAGAACAACACAGAACACAACAATGCAGAACAACAGCACCAAGAACAACAACAGCAAAACAAACCTCGTTACTCCATACCAACCCATTCACCCACCCACCTACACATATCACAGTCCTCCAACCCCAGGACCAGGTTATCTCCAGTCTCCAGATATTTGGCCTTTGACTTCCCCTGTGGACTCACCAAGACTCATGGACTCAAAGACTGAGGCCAAATATGTAACTAGAGTCATGTCTTAATTCTCTGCAAAAGCCTTGTATCATCAGCTGTAACCTCTCTTATCGGCATGAAACATTAATTCCTTCTCTCTCCACAGATGCTGCCTATCCTGCTGTGTATTTACAATATTTTGTACTTTTATTAGTCTCTGCTTAACCTTGCAGGTAAATGTAAACGTCTCCGCACACCAAGGAACCACAATAAGAAAGTTTTCCATTTTCCCGGTTAACACTTAATCGATGCCACCACACGAATCATTGATCCAAGGTAATCTAACAAAAATGTTCAAAAAGAAGAAGGGTTTTGATGGAGTAGAGAGAGAATAGTAAATTCTTCATCCAGAGGTGGGAGTCAATAACATTGACTTAAAATTAATATTAAGAGATTTGGAGCTGTGGGCTAAGGAACGGAAGCAGGAATGTTGTTATTTTCAGTCAGGAACTGGAAATCACAATTTGATAAGGTCATGGACATGAACTCCTTAAATCAGTTTGAAAGATTGTTGAGAAAGATAAACTTGCAGGGTGACGGAGAAAAAAATCTGTGTGGGGTGTGAGACTCATTTCAACATTCCAAAACTAGCATGCTAGTTGAAAGAGATTTTTTTTCAATAGTGTGCAGATTGATACCGACAAGCCCAGAATGCCTGTCTATCTAATATCTCTGGGAATTGATTAGCTTACTGGGCCATGCAAAGATTCTGGAAACAACAAGATCAGTAGGTCTAGAGTCACATTTAGATAAGGATAGCAGATCTCCTTTCTGGATGCACCTTGGTGAAACAAACAGACCTTTACAACTATTACAGTAATTCAAAATCAATGTTTTAATTCCTGGTTTATTTTAAGTAATTGCCAGCTAATTTCTCCAGCTGACATAGTGGTATTTTTACATTTCTAGTTTGATTGTTCAGCCCCTTGATGCCAAACCAACAATTTAAGCTCCATGGATGTGAATCTGAGGTACAATTCGATAGTTATGGAAGTTGCTTTAGTACTACAACATCCTGACGATTTGCCTGGAAAGCTAACGACGTTTGTTCCTATCACCTTAATCGTCTACCTAGCAATGTCCGGATAACTGACTGAACATGAGATGGGGCAGCATGGCAGTGTAGCAATTAGCCTAATTCTTTACAGCACCAGCAACCCGAGGTTAATTCACACCGCTGTCCATAAGGAGTTTATACGTTCTCCCTGTGGCCGCATGGGTTTCCTCCAGTTGCTCTGGTTTCCTCCCACATTCCAAAGATGAGCGGGTTAGTAGCTCAGTTGGTCACATGGGTGTAATTGAAAGATGTAATAAGTGCAGCTCGATCAGGAAGAGCCTGTTACTGATCTGTATCTCTAAGAGAAGAGATCCTGGAGATACTGGAAATCCTGCTTACCACACACATAATGCCGAGGGTACTCAGCAGGTCAGGCAGCATCATGGAATGGAATGAACTGTTGAGGTTTCGGGCCAAGACCCTTTGTCAGGACTGGAAAGGAACAGTGAAAAATAATAAGGTGGGGGAATACAAGCTGATAATTAGTGGGTGAAGACGGATGAGAATGTAGGTGAGTGGGTGGGGCATGTAGTGAGAAGCTGGGGAGTGATTGGTGGAAGAGGTAATGGGTTGAATAAGGAGGGATCTGAGAGGAGAGGAGAGTGGACCATGGGAGAACGGGAAGGAGGAGTCCCTCAACACCAATTCCATAGCAAAGAAAGCCCAGCAGCATCTCTACTTTCTGCGAAGGCTGAGGAAAGTCCGTCTCCCACCCCCCCCCCCCCCTCCATCCTCACCACATTCTACAAGGGTTGTATTGAGAGCATCCTGAGCAGCTGCATCACCGCCTGGTTCAGAAATTGCACCATCTCGGATCGCAAGACCCTGCAGCAGATAGTGAGGTCAGCTGAGAAGATCATCGGGGTCTCTCTTCCCGCCATTACAGACATTTACACTACACGCTGCATCCACAAAGCAAACAGCATTATGAAGGACCCCACGCACCCCTCATACAAACTCTTCTCCCTCCTGCCATCTGGGAAAAGGCACTGAAGCATTCTGGCTCTCAAGACCAGACTATGTAACAGTTTCTTCCCCCAAGCTATCAGACTCCTCAATACCCAGAGACTGGACTGACACCAACTTACTGCCCTCTACTGTGCCTATTGTCTTGTTTATTATTTATTGTAATGCCTGCACTGTTTTGTGCACTTTATGCAGTCCTGGGTAGGTCTGTAGTCTAGTGTAGTTTTTGTGTTGTTTTACGTAGTTCAGTGTAGTTTTTGTACTGTTTCATGTAGCACCATGGTCCTGAAAAATGTTGTCTCGTTTTTACTGTGTACTGTAGATAGATAGATAAATACTTTATTCATCCCCATGGGGAAATTCAACTTTTTTTTTTCCAATGTCCCATACACTTGTTGTAGCAAAACTAATTACATACAATACTTAACTCAGTAAAAAATATGATATGTATCTAAATCACTATCTCAAAAAGCATTAATAATAGCTTTTAAAAAGTTCTTAAGTCCTGGCAGTTGAATTGTAAAGCCTAATGGCATTGGGGAGTATTGACCTCTTCATCCTGTCTGAGGAGCATTGCATCGATAGTAACCTGTCGCTGAAACTGCTTCTCTGTCTCTGGATGGTGCTATGTAGAGGATGTTCAGAGTTTTCCATAATTGACCGTAGCCTACTCAGCGCCCTTCGCTCAGCTACCGATGTTAAACTCTCCAGTACTTTGCCCACGACAGAGCCCGCCTTCCTTACCAGCTTATTAAGACGTGAGGCGTCCCTCTTCTTAATGCTTCCTCCCCAACACGCCACCACAAAGAGGAGGGCGCTCTCCACAACTGACCTATAGAACATCTTCAGCATCTCACTACAGACATTGAATGACGCCAACCTTCTAAGGAAGTACAGTCGACTCTGTGCCTTCCTGCACAAGGCATCTGTGTTGGCAGTCCAGTCTAGCTTCTCGTCTAACTGTACTCCCAGATACTTGTAGGTCTTAACCTGCTCCACACATTCTCCATTAATGATCACTGGCTCCATATGAGGCCTAGATCTCCTAAAGTCCACCACCATCTCCTTGGTCTTGGTGATATTGAGATGCAGGTAGTTTGAGTTGCACCATATCACAAAGTCCTGTATCAGTTTCCTATACTCCTCCTCCTGTCCATTCCTGACACACCCCACTATGGCCGTGTCATCAGCGAACTTCTGCACATGGCAGGACTCCGAGTTATATTGGAAGTCTGATGTGTACAGGGTGAACAGGACCGGAGAGAGTATGGTTCCCTGCGGCGCTCCTGTGCTGCTGACCACCGTGTCAGACCTACAGTCTCCCAACCGCACATACTGAGGTCTATCTGTCAAGTAGTCCACTATCCAATCCACCATGTGAGAGTCTACTCCCATCTCCATTAGTTTGTGCCTTAAGATCTTGGGCTGGATGGTGTTAAAGGCACTAGAGAAGTCAAGGAATGTAATCCTCACAGCACAACTGACCCCATCTAGGTGAGAGAGTGATTTGTGCAGCAAATACGTGATAGCATCCTCCACTCCCACCTTCTCCTTATACGCAAACTATGGTCAAAATGACAATAAAAAGTGACTTAACTTGACATGAGGAGGGGAGGAAAAGAGAAGGTAAAGAGGAGAGACAGAAAGGGGAAAGGAAAAAGCATGAAAGAGGAGATGGGCAAAATTACTGGAAGTTAAAGAAATGTTTATGCTTCCAGGTTGGAGACTACCCAAATACAATGTGAGCTGTTGCTCCTCCAACCCAAGAGTGTTCTCATTGTGGTTGTAGAGGAAGCCAAGGACTGACATGTCAGAATGGACTCTAGCAAATTTCATCTCCATCTGCTATGGAGGCTCCAATGTGCAGAATTGAAAGAGGCTACTGAGAGTTGTAGACTCCATTGGCTCCATTAGGGGCATAGGCCTCTCCACCATTGAAGACATATTCAAGAGGCAATGCCTCAGGAAGGTGCCATCCATCATTAAGAGCCTTTATACTCTTCTTGTTACTACCATAAGCCCCACACAGACTTCCTATCCTCAAGAGGATATGGAACATAGAACATTACAGCACAGTACAGGCCCTTCAGCCCACAATGTTGTGACAACCTTTAACCTATTCTAAGATCAATCTAACCCTTCCCTCTTACATAGTCTTCCATTTTTCATTCATCCATTTGCCTATCTAAAATTTTCTTAAATGCCCCAGATGCAGCTGCATCTACCACCACCCTGGCAGGGCATTCCGTGCACTCTTCACTCTCTGTGTTAAATAATTACCTCTCACATCCCCCTACACTTGCCATTAATCACTTTGAATTGTGACCCCTTGTATTAGTCATTTAAGCCCTGAGAAAAAGACTTTGGCTATCCACTCTATCAATACCTCTTAACATCTTGTACACCTTCTATCAAGTCACCTCTCAACCTCCTTCACTCCAAAGAGAAAAACCCCAGCTCACTCAACTGATCAGTCACTCAGATTGACTAATTCACACTAATACAATTGTACTTCTATGCTATATTGTTTGTCTTGTTATAGATACTATTTATTACAAAGTACTATAAATTACACTTCGCACATTTAGACAGAGACGTAACATAAAGATTTTTATTGCTCATGTATGTGAAGAAAGTAAGAAATAAAGTCAGTTTAATTCAATTCAGTTTACCTATCCTCGTACGAATCGCTCTCTAATCCAGGCAGTGTCCTTGTAAATCTCCTCTGCACCCTCTCCAAAGCCTCCACCTACTCCCGAGAATGAGATGACCAGAAATAAAGACAATATTCCAAATGTGGTATAACCAGGGTTTTATAGAGCTGTAACATTATCTCATGGCTCTTGAACTCAGTCCCCCAACTATTTATGCAGAAAGGAACAGGCATGGAAGTTCTCAATTTGTTGTCAGTTTCACAGTTCAACGCTAACTGTGATGTTATGGTTACACCATAGAAATCCATAGCCTTGGAATGGTGGAATGGCGGTTGTCATCCGTCATGTTTGTCAAGGCCAGGAAGCCTGTGTGGGAGGGATTTTAAAGTGAAAAAGCCATTGCACAGGGGTATTTTCAGTCTCTTGACCCCTGAAGTCCAAGTCCAATGGTACAAATAAGCATCACAAACTGGGGGTCCTCCTTGGTTACAGTAGATGACCATAATGTCTTCTGTGCCTTGAATTGCCCTTTGCTCTCCACAAAGTGTCGCAGTACTGCCTTCCTGGCTGTTGGACCTCACTCTAGCTCTCACCTGCCCCATCTGCCAGGGCTGACCTTACATGCCGGTGCAGGTATGGGGCCACTGGCGACCTCTCACCTGGTTTAGCCTGCCTGATGAAGCGATGAAGCAGGATGTGGACACTTCCCAAGCAGTTAGTTGGAGCCACAGATGTCAGCTGAGTGTCTGGTGAAAATCAAAGGTGAATGAGCTGCCCCAGTATGGACGTGACAAGTCCCTTCACTCGAGGTGCTATGCTTCCCTGGACCCAAGTTATGGAATACCTCAGGTGCATTAAGCAAGGACCTAGAACGTTGCATCAGTAATATAGTGTTCACTACAAGTTATGCCAAATATAATATGTGTAACTAAGTAACAAGAATTTGTAAATAAGTTTCTTATGAGGCAAAGCTTTCAATGATGCTGAAAAATACTCAAATGTTTCAGACACCCACTTTTTATCTGATCTAGTTGGTTCATTAAACTTCAAAGAGAAATTGTGTTTCAAGTCACCGTGAAGGAATTTGGATTCATTAAGACATCTACACTAACAATCACAGCTTTCTGTGTTTATCAATTATTATTTTATTTAGAAAAAAGTATTTCTATTTCCAATCTAAATTTTAATTATGTACTAGCTCTACTAGATTTGCTAAAGTCCCAATTGCTATGTTTTGTAATTCCAGAAGTTAATCGAAAGAAAAACACAGAGCCAAGGATAACTCGTGTACGTTTTGTAATGACGTATGCCATTCACGTACTTTTACATATAACCGTAAATGAAGTATGTAAACAACAAAGAATGCTTAATCAAATAATACATTTACAATATTACTCAAATATTACTGAAACACTAAACACACAATACCAATCACAAACAAGGCAAAATCTGCAGATGTTGGAAATCCAAGCAACACAAATACAAAACGCTGGAGGAACTCAGCAGGCCAGGCAGGATCTATGGAAAAGAGTACAGTTGACATTTCAGGCCAAGACCCTTTGGCAGGACTCTGAAGCGTCTTGGCCCAAAACGTCAACTGTGCTCTTCCATAAATCCTGCCTGGCCTGCTAAGATCCCCCAGCATTTTGTGAGTGTTACACAATACCAATCCTTTGATTTAAACTGCTTATGGGATAATTGCTGATTGAAATAGATTATGCCATGGTAATTATCTAATGATGATAATCAGCTACATTGTGGTGACCTGCGTATAACAGAGGATTGGAGGAACAAGTTCAAAGCAGTAACTATGGCTACAGTAGATTTGTTTTCCCAAAATAGAAATACAAATTATTCAGCAAGTCTGAAGCAAATATTATTATATCCATATTGGAAAATGTGTTCAACACAGCACTTATAATTCAGATGTGATGATTGAAGCACAGGTTATATTGTTTTGTAACTCCAAAACACTAACCTAATCAAAATAAAAATAAGTGAGTCTGGAATGCAAGCCTAACTTAGATTTTCACTTTAAGCGAGGCGCCACAGGCGAGCTTCACCGGATGATGTGGATCATAATGTGTGAGTAGAGTGTCTGACGTCACCATTTCCTTTATCTTTTTGAAAGTCACCTCACACTGCATTGCCCATTGCTATTTCTTCCCAGTCTTGTGGATTTTTGATTGGCTGAGCCAACCACAACTTGATTGGAGATCCATCTATGATTTGCATGCCACATCCTCTGCAGTAGAGTCAACTGGAAGTGAATTAAGAAAGGTACTGGATGATGCCAACACAGTGTTCAAATGGCATTGAAAGACTCAAACATATCAAGGGTAAAATAGTGTTAAATGAAAATTCCATGCCCATGTTCTGCAAACCCCAGCCAGTTCCTTACACCGTCTGTGATAAAATAGCCAGTGAGCTGGATCACATGGAGGTTGAAGGAATTATTTCCAAAGTTGAGTAGAGCCCATGGGCAACAGTAGCCAAGAAGCCAAGAAGAATGGGCCTGTTAGGATCTGTAGTGATTCTAAGGTTACCATCAACCCAATACTGAAAGTAGATCAATACCCTCTGCCCAATATAGAGGGCAGACCTTTCTGGAGCAAAGCACTTCGCCAAAGCGGACTTAGCTGAGGCCTACCTAGTGATGGAGATGGACAAAAAGTTCAAAGTATTTTTCACTATGAGCACTCACAGAGAGTATTATCAATACAAAAAGCTTATTTTTGGAATAGCATCTGCTCCTGCACAACACAGAAAGCTATGGACTAGGTGCTGCAAGGCTGCCCAGGCACTCTGTGTTACCTGGATGATGTCATTGTTACTGGTAAGGATGGTAAGGAAAACCACTAAAATTTAAGGCAATGTTAAACAGATTCAAAGATAATGGGTTCAGAACACATCACGTGTGAATTGTTTAAACCAAGCATCACTTGCTGTGGTCATACTACTGATGCACAAGGATTACACAAATGTGCTGAGAAAGTTCAAGCAGTGATGGATGTCCCAATGCCTAAAGATATGCCACAATCTTTTTAGGATTTGTCAACTATTATAACAGATTGCTGCCAAACTGACTACTGTGCTCTGTCCCTTGAACTTATTACTGTAGATGAGCAAGGACTGCCAATGGACAAATGCCAATGTGAGTGGCTTTCAAAAAGGTAAAAGAAGTGTCAATGTCAGAGACTGTACTCACACACTATGATCCACATCGTCCAGTGAAGTTTGCTTGTGATGCTTTGCTTGAAGTAAAAGTCAAAAGTCTGACAATATATTCCTGCGTCTTTCTTTTAATCAGTTTAATGTTTTGGAGTTAGAAAGCATAACACAGGCAAAAAGATTTTGTATATTGTTAGACCATGTGTGTATGAAAGAGGTTCGTAGCCAGTTAAACTGTTACCATTGGTGCTTATAAAGGAGAAAACTGTTGGTCAGGATGCACAAAAAGATCAGTAGAGTGAAAGACGGCTTGAACATTTCTCTGAACTATGGAACAGTCCCAGTAAAATTGAAGAGCAGGAACTCCAAGTGCCAGCAACACACACTAAATGCTGGGGGAGCTCAGCAGGCTAAGCAGCCTCCATGGAAAAAAAGTACAATGGACGTTTTGGGCCGAAACCCTTCAGCAGGACGGACTTCAATAGATACCTCTTGTACCTAATAAAAGGGCCACCAAATGTATATTCATGGTCTACTGATGCTGGAGCCCATCCACTTCAAGCTCCAATGTATTGATCATTCAGAGATGCTCTTCTGCACATTACTGTTGTCACATGTGGTTATTTGAGTTACTGTCACTTCCTGTCAGCTTGAACCAGTCTGACCATTCTCCTCTGATCTTTTTCATTAACTAGGCATTTTTCCCCGCAGAACTCCCCCTCACTAGAGGTTCTTTCTATTTATCACACCATTCTCTGTAAACTCTAGGGACTATTGTGTGTGAAAATCCCAAGAGATCAATTTTTCTGAAATACTCAAACCACCCTATCTGGCACCAACAAAATTCCACTGTCAAAGTCTCTTTGGTCATATTTCTTCCCCAATCTGATGTTTGATGTGAATGTCACCTGAATCTCTTGACCATTTCGACAAGCTTTGATGCATTGAGTTGTTAGTTAGATATTTGCATAAATGAGCAGGTGTACAGGTGTACCTAATAAAGTGTCCATTAAGTGTACATCCCCAGAAACTTGAAAGCAATGGTTTTAGTAGATTCATTGCTTTTCTACTTTCCTTTCTTTTTGATGCCATGTATTAATATCTGTACAATCCATAGCCTAAAGACAAATGGACTAAGAAAACTGGATTATATAATTCAGTATCTTTCTTAGTCCATTTATTACAAGTGTGCACTCTGCTACAGTGTTGAGACTATAAAGGTTAATTACATTATACAGCAAATAAAGTCCACAATTGATCCAAGCATCTTAATATAAAATTAAATTGTCTATTTGTAATTAATTATATAATCTTCTAATTAAGAATTCATCTGTAACTGAGTGCTACAGATAGGATGTGTTAGATTGCTGCACTGACAAGAAAAGTCTTAATTACCACCCTCATGTAATGCTGTAATCTGAATAAACAGAACTTCCTACCTTAAGACATCTGTTGGGAAATCAGTTGAACAGTAACGTTCTGGATGCCTTCCAATTTCAGACAGAAATACCACGAGTCTAAACATTGGAATTGATCTTTCACATAAAGAAAAAGAGCTGGGGCTGTAACATCTGCTGCTGAAGAATTTAGCTCCTGGTATCTTAATGTTGATGGCTACAACAGTGAAGTGCTTTGCCACACCAGAACTAAAGGTGGTTCAACTCCAGTATCTTGTTTCTAATTATCACATAACCATAAGGGTCAGTATAAAGGCGCTCTAGTGCCATCATTATCATTAGGTGCCATGTTGTATGATATGGCCATCATGGTCTATGACCATGATTGGTATTGGCAATTTTTTCTACAGAAGTGGTTTGCTATTGCCTTCTTCTGGGCAGTGTCTTTACAAGATAGATGACCCCAGCCACTACCAAAACGCTTCAGAGATTGTCTGACTGGCATCAGTGGTCACATAATCAGGACTTGTGATATGCACCAGCTGCTCAAAGACCATCCACCAGCTGCTCCCACGGCTTCACTTGACCCTGATCAGGGGCCTAAGCAGATGCTGCACCTTACCCAAGGGTGTCCTGCAGGCTAGAAGAAGGAAAGAGCACCTTACACCTCCTTTGATAGAGTCATATCTCCACCCCACCACCGTTCTAGTGTATCTACTGGAAAAGTAGAAGGAGCTGCATAAGAAAAAAAAGAGCTTCCATTCTGTAGCACCTTTTATGTCTCTTTCAGAGCATCCCAAAACACTCCATAGATAACAGCAAATTTTCGATGTACAGCTATTGCTTGCATGCATGCAACAAAGCCACTGCTTCACATCACTGCCTGTAAGGAGTTTGTATGTTCTCCCTGTGTCAGTGTGGGTTTCCCCCAGCTGCTCTTGTTTCCTCCCACAGTCCAAAGACATACCAGTTAGTAGGATAATTGGTCATTGTAAATTGTCCTGTGATTGGGCTAAGTTTAAATCAGTGGTTGCTGGCTCGCATGGCTCAAAAGGCCAGAAGGTCCGATTCCACGCTGTATCACAATAAACAAATAGAGATAACTGGAGACAAATTCCACAAACAGTTGAGGTTGGATAATTATTAAAGAAACATCCTCTCCACATCTACCATATCAAGCACTCTCAGAACTTGTATACTTAATTAAGATTGAAAACTATTCCCCCTGTCTCTGATAAATATAGATGTACCATCTTATTCTTTCAATTTAACACAATATTTGAAACCCATAAATCACCATAAAACATTCCTCCTTGATGATGAACTTCAGTAAAAAAATAAATTGCAAAAAAAATAAGTGACCAAAATTGTCAAAGTCAAAGCGATGTTTCTTGTCAAATGCTCAAGTGTATTCATGCTCAGGAACTTTGAAAAACTTACTTGCAACAGCATCGCAGGTTGTATCTACAGAAGGTACTGCCTCAAGAAGGCAACGTCCATCATGAAAGGTTATCTTTTGCTACCATTGGACAGGACATGCAAATGTCTGAAGACCCACACCACCAGGGTCAAGAACAGCTACTTCTCTACAACCAATCAGTTCTCAAACATGCATAAACTTCATCACCACTATCATAGTCAGGTTTAATACCAATGTTATATGTCAAGAAATTTGATGTTTGCAGCAGTGGTACATTGCAATAGGTAACAACACTTACTGCCCACTTAGGGCAGCTATGAAGGTTCTCCACCTCTGTCTGTTGCTGGCTATCTTCTCTATTCTGCCCTGGATGTGGTTCAGACTCGGGAATACTGTCACACATAGACATAGAAGAGCCTTTCATTGATGCTCCTGTAACAATTTTTTATGTCCAATCAGGGTTGTTAGCCCTGAGTTGGAGGATTGGGGGACTATTCATAAGGCTGATTTATACTTGTGCATCGCATCTACGCCGTAGGTACTGCGTACCCTACGCCGTACTACATTGTACCCTACACCATAGGGTGACGTGCACCTCCCCAAAAAAGTAACTCATGCATCTCGGTGGCGCAGACCGCAACAACTGTGATTGGTCCGCTCGGTAGCTTCGCATTTCCTCCTACGCATTTCCAGTTGCTTCTTCTCTGCCATGTCTGTACACCGATGCAAAATAGATGAACCAAATCATCAAATCTACCTGCCGACATTTGAAAATGTTTGAAATACATTTCCTCATCCATGTCTCTCACGAAGAAACTCAACACAGTGGCATAGAAACCCCACCGCCAACTAGCGTTTTGGCGCACACCAACGCATGCTTGCTATGGCGTAGAGCGACACAGAAGTGAAAATCGGGGCTATGGCATAGGCTGTGGCGTACCCCTTATGCATAAGTATAAATCAGCCTTTAGTCTGGCCCCTACCCTTTGTTCTGTTTGGCATGGGTGACACTACCAAGAGTCATATCACAAGGTCCTGGCTCCAGCTAACATAGCTCACTGGGTCACTGAGGCATGCACGTCTCCAAATCCTATGACAAGGCTGTGATCGTCCTGGAGGAATACATAATAATAAAAAACTATGAATTACAATAAGATGTGGGGTGTATAGGGTGTCCAGGGAGGGGTAGCACCTCTGGTGAAGGGGCCTGTTGTGTCCATTCCGGGGCAGCTCACTCGCCTCTGGTCCCCAGCAGACTCTCAGCTCTCACCTGTGGCTCCACGAAGCTGTTTGCTTGTGCCAACAGCCACAACCTGGTATACTGCTTCAACAGGTAGGTTAAACCAGGTGAAGATAGCAAGATAGCCAACAGCTGTATACCCCGGTGAGATAGGGGCATGCCTGTCCTAGAATGTGAAGTCAGCTCCAGATGACTGGGCAGATGAGATCTACAGTCAGCTCCAAAGGCCAGGAAGGCAACTCTGCAACGCTCCTTGAAGAGCAAAGGGCATAATGAGGAACAAACAAAGTCATGGTCATTCACTGCAACCATAGAAGACCCCAGTTGTAATGATTTTTTTCACCACTGGACCCAGACTTCCGAGGTCGGGAGAATGGAACTGCCCCCGTGCATCAGCTTTTCCACTTTAAAAATGCTCCCTCAGATTCCCTGGCATTATTGGGACACAACGAACGATAACAAGCATACAAAAATTAATTAAATCAGTAGTGCAAAAAGAGAGGAAAAAGTAGTGAGGTAGTATTCATGGGTTCATTGTCCATTCAAAAATTTGATGGCAGAGGGGAAGAAGCTGTTCCTGAAACATTGAATGCATGTCTTCAGGGTCCTATACCTCCTCCCTGGTGGTAGCTATGAGAAGAGGGCATGTCCTGGGTGATGGGTGTCTTTAATGATGGATGCTGCCTTTTTGAGCCATCACCTTTTGAAGGTGTCCTCGATGCTGAGGGGTCTAATGCCCATGATAGAACTGGCTGAATTTTCAACTCTCTGCAGCTTTTTCTATCCTGTGCAGTGGCCCCTCTATATCAGATGGTAACGCAACCAATTACAATGCCCTTCACAGTACATCTGTAGAAACTTGCAAGTGTCTTTAGTGTCATACCTGTTCTCCTCAAACTACTAATGAAATATAGCTGCTGTAGTGCCTTCTTTGTAATTGCATTAATATGTTGAGCCCAGAAGAGGTAAAGAGATGTCGACACCAAGGAACTTGTAACTGCTCACTCTTTTCACTGCTGATTCCTCGATGAGGATTGGTGTGTGTTCCCTCAACTTCCCTTCCTGAAATCCACAGTCGATTCCTTGGTCTTACTGACATTGAGTAAAAGGTTGTTGCTGCAACACACTCAACCAGCTGATCCATCTCACTCCTGCACATCTCCTCTTCACCAGCTGAAATTCTGCCAACAATAGTTGTGGCATTGGCAAATTCACAGATGGTGTTTAAGCTGTGCCTAGCCACACAGTTGTGGGTGAAGAGAGAGTAGAGCAATGGGCTAAGCACGCATCCTTGAGATGCACCTGTTTTGATTTTCAATGAGGAGGAGATGTTATTTCCTATCATTACTGACTAAGTCAAAGATCCAGTTGCAGAAGGAGGTATAGAGGCCCAGGTTTTGGAGCTTGTTGAGTAGAATCCTTGTGTTTAGCTGAATACTTTGAACTAAAATGAACTTTTTTGTTCTAATTGGGGGATTTCTTGTAAAATTTGTAAAAGTTGAGTATAACTTATGTTTAATTCGTGTTTTCCTTGTGAATGCTGCTTATTTGTGTTATCTCTCCAAAGCCCCTGAGAGTGATAGCGAGACACCTCCAGATTTATATTCCATCCACATTGCTTAGAAAGTCAACATCTAATCTGTAAACACAAGAAATTCTGCAACGCCAGAAGTCCAGAGCAACACACAAAAATTGCTGGAGGAACTCAGGCAGCATCTATGGAAATGAATAAATAGACATTGTTTTGGACCAGAAAGGAAGGAGGAAGATGCCAGAATAAAAAGGTGGAGTGGGGGGGGGGGGGGGAGGAGGACGAGCTATAAGGTGACAGGGGAAGCCAGGTGGGTGGGAAAGGGACAGAGTTTGCTCATTTTCATAGATGCTGCCTGACCTACTGAGTTCCTCCAGCAGTTTCTCTATGTTGCTGTGAGCATCTAAACTCTGTTCCATCTGCATTCTGTGTTCATGCAGGGGAATACCCGATCCCTCTTAGAGAACCTGTCCACTGTCTCACCCATTTAAACATTTACCTGCTTCTCAGTTCTTCCTTTTAAAGTAGATGCCCTCACATATTTCCACTATTGTCTTCCATCAACCAAATTTCTATCTGATGAAATTTTCTATCTGATCAAATTTTCTGTCCTGGTGAAGGGTCTCTGCAAGAAACTTTGGCTGATTACTCTTCCTGAACCCTTTTATGTATATCCCTTTGTATTGTTCTCGCACATAAATTTCACATTTTTCCTTGTGCTATCTTTGGCTAAAATACATTCTTCACTTAAACAATTGTAATGATTTATACATAGTTGAGACTCCAGCACAATGGCTGTCCTATCAACCTGCAGAGGGTTGTAAACTCAGCCAGCTCCATCATAGGCACTAGCCTCCCCACCATTCAGAACTCCTTCAAAAGGCAATGGTTTAATAAAGTGTCATCCATCATTGAGGATCCCCTCCACCCAAGACGTACCCTCTTCCCATTACTACCATCCAGGAAACTGATGGCACACTCAGTGGCCACTTTACTAGGTACACCAGTACCCCTGCTCATTAATTCAAATATCTAATTAGCCAATCAAAGTAAGCAAATAATTTAACGTTAGCTGGAGCTTTCATATTATAAAATTGTTGATTGTAATTGGCTGTTATAAGATGATTGAATGACTCCCTTGTATGATAAGATGGACTCTTGACTTCAAAATAGACTTCACAATGGCCTTGCACCTTATTGTCTATCTGTACTTTGTCTGTAACCTTAACACTATTGTAGAGACATAAAATCATAGAACATTACATCAGAGAAACAGGACCCTCGGCCCATCTAGTCTGTGTTCAACATTCTGCTTAGTTCCATTGCCCTGCACCCAGATCATTGCCTCCATCTACTTCCCATTTACGTATTTACCTAAGTATCTCTAAAATGGTGAAATTTAATCCGCATCCACCACTTCTGCTGCCAGCTCATTCCACCATGCTTTAAGTGAAGAAGTTTTGCTTCTTGTTCTCCTTAATCTTTTCACCTTTCACCCTTAAGTCATAATTAATAGTTCTTGTTTCACCCAACCTCAGTGGAAAAAGCTTGCTAGCATTCACCCTATCTATACCTCATAATTTTATATTCTGCATTCTCTAATTCCTTTTCCCTTATGTTACCTCATGTACTGATGTAATGAAATGATCTGTATAGATGGCATCAAAACAAAGTTTTCCACAGTACATGTGGCAATAATAAAGTGATTTTGTGACAATAATAAAAAGAGTTACCATCTCACTAATTTATTTTTAAGGGTGGCCCAAAGTTCTTTAGCACTGCATCCTAAAACCATGACCTTTACCACCACGATATACAACAGCAGCAAGTTCTTGTGAAGACTGCAACTTGCAACTTTGTTGTAGAAATATAATGCCATCACTTCATGCCATTTTGTTCCTAACCCTATAGAGCTCCACCCAGCAAGATGGTTGGAGTACGTTCACCAGAGTGAATGCAGCAAAAGAAAGGAGATGACCACCAACAGTTGATCAGCATTTTCAATGACAGTGTTGCCAATGGTAGCCAAAACTGTAATGTAAGAAGATGTGGACAGTGCCAATGCTGGAATCTGAGCCAACAAAAACAAACTGCTGAGGAACTCAACAGGCCAGGCAGCGTCTGTGGGAGGAAATGAGCAATCAGTCTTCATTTGGGCTGAGGCTCTTTTCCTGGAGTAGAATGAAAGAGGGGAGTTAGCCAGTATTAAGAGGAGAGAAGAAAAGGTGGAGCAAAAATTGGCAGGCCAAAGGTGGATTCAGATAAGGAAGAATGATTGGCAGATGGAAGAGGGAAGAAAGGAAATTGTAACAGAGGCTGGTAGTGATAGGTGCAAGAGACGAATGGCTGCAGATGGAGGAATCTGATAGGAATGGAAGGTGGAACATGGAACCAAATATAGGAAGTTGAATGGACAGATGGGAAATATAGCCAGAGGAAACCTAGTGGAAGGAGTAAGGAGTGAGTAGAGAAGGGCAAAGAGACAGGGTGATAGAGTGGTGAGCAGAATGGGGTGGGTATGGGAGGAACTAAGTGGATCATTTACTCTGGCATTTATGCTATAGGGCTATTAAAACAAAAACTTCATACCACCTTAAAAGTTTCTTCCCCCAGGCAGTTAATCTGATCAACCAATGTAGTTAACCTTCCCTCTATATATTATTCCCCCCACCACCTCTGCTATACTGCACTTTAAATCATGTTTCATAATACTGTTTATATTGCAAATACAAGCTGGCATTTATGTATTTATGTACATTTTAGTCTATATCCATACTTCTAGCTTTATTTTTATATAATTCTTTATTCTTTGTATTTGTTGAATGTTGTTTTCTGTTGCATGTTGCGTTACCACACTATAGCAAATTCCTAATACATTTGAATGCACGTGGTGAACAGATTTGATTCTTAGCCGAATCTGGGGCAGGGAGAATGAAAAAGGACAGAAAGAGCAGGCTACTTGGAGAATACAATGTTCATGCAATCGGGTTGTGGACTACCCAGGCAGAATGTGCTGTTCCTCTAGTTTACAGGAAATTGTGCTTTTGAAATGTATTTGAAATGTATTTCACTATTTCATGCTGGAATTGTGTTTCAGTTAATTTATTAAAAAATGCTAAAAACAGAAACAAAAGTAAATCATTTGTGTTTGATTGCTAAAAATTAATGCTAGTTCTAATGCAGAGGTTTCCCTGGATAAAGAAGGCTGTGGGATATTTTAAAGTACATACTTTAAAAGGGTTGAAATTTCAAGAAGTTTGAAGTAAATTTATTATAAAGTATATATATATATGTCACCATATACTACCCTGAGATTCATTTTCTTGTGGGCATTCATAGTAAATATGAAGAAATACTATAAAATCAGTGGAAAAAGCACAAAACAAGATGGACAAACAACCAATGTGCAGAAGACAAAAAACTGTGCAAGTAAAAAAAGAAAAAAAGCAGCAACAATAAATAAACCAACAAACAAATAAATAAATAATACACCTCGAGATCATGAGATGAATTGTCTTGAAGAAAGCCCATATGTTGTGGGAACTTCACTTTAACAGTCAAATCCTCGACTAATGCAACTCTCAACTGTATAGTGAGGCACTGGGATTTCGCAGAGAAGCAGCTCTGCTCTCTGCCCACCCCACTGTAAGGAGGATTCTAGTTGCCATGGCAAGTGTACCATAGAAATTCACAAGAATGTGCTAGGAATAAGAGATAACTGTTGTCAAGAGGGAAGTAGAACATATAACACTGAAACACAGACGATTAAAAAATATATATTTTTTAAAAGATTTTTGAATATGTTCAGCAGGTGGTAAGCCAATGCTTTTATTAGTCGTTGAATCTGGATTGAGTGATAATGAAAAGGGAAGATCAGAGGTACTTTTCTCCCTAAAAGAAGATTATAAGATATGCTCTATTGAGGCAGAGACTATCAAAATTTCAAGAGTATGAGATGAATATCTGAGCAGGATGAATATGGATATATGATAAGTTAATAAAGACATGGTCACTGCGGAGTCATGGACTCCTTATGTACTTCAACTTTAGTTAACCCATTCACTCAAAGGTTTCAAATAAATTCAACACCCAGTAATTAATGTTGAAATAAACGCTACATGTAACAATCAATCCGTTGATCCATGAAGTTCACCTTGGGAACTTCAGGCTAAGGTGTCTATCACCCAGAAGCAGTATTGCACTGCTCATTCCAACTCTCTGATTAGACTATAAGACAAAGGAGCAGAAGTCAGCCATTTGGCCCATCAAGTCTGCTCTGCCATTTTATCAAGATCTGATCCATTCTCCCATTTAATCCCACTCCCCCGCCTTCTCACCATAACCTTTGATGCCCTGGCTACTCAGGTACCTATCAATCTCTGCCTTAAATACACCCAATGACTTGACCTCTACTGACATCCGTGGGATCAAATTCCACAGATTCACCACCCTCTGGCTAAAAAAATGTCTTCACATCTCTGTTCTGAATGGGCGCCCTTCAATCCGTAAGTCATACCCTCTCGTACTGGACTTCCCCACCATAGGAAACAACTTTGCCACATCCACTCTCTCCGTGCCTTTCAACATTCAAAATGTTTCTATAAGGTCCCCCCTCATTCTTCTAAACTCCAAGGAGTACAGTCCAAGAGTGGTCAAATGTTCCTCAGATGTTAACCCTCTCATTCCCGGAATCATACTAGTGAATCTTCTCTGAACCCTCTCCAATGTCAGCACATCCTTTCTTAAATAAGGAGCCCAAAACTGCACACAGTATTCCAAGTGAGGTTTTACCAGTGCCTTATAAAAACCCAACATCACATCCCTGCTCCTATACTCTATTCCTTTATAAATGAATGCAACATTGCATTCGCCTTCTTCACCACCGACTCAACCTGGAGGTTAACTTTAAGGGTATCCTGCACAAGGACTCCTAAGTCCCGTTGCATCTCAGAACTTTGAATTCTCTCTCCATTTAAATAACAGTCTGCCTGTTTATTTCTTCTACCAAAGTGCATGACCATACACTTTCCAACATTGTATTTCATTTGCCACTTCTTTACCCATTCTGCCAATCTATCCAAGTCTCTCTGAAGACTCTCTGATGGTACTCCCCAAGTTGATATGAAGTGCCATTTAAGGAAAACAGTAAAATGAAATAACATTCTTATTTACACGTGGGCTTATTTTAAGCTTTACCATTGAAGCTCAGGAGAATTCCAATGATGGATTCTTATATTATGTGCGAGTACCAGTGACTGGGTTCATTTCCCGCTGCTGTCTGTAAGGAGTTTTTATGTTCTCTCCATAACTGAATGGGTTTCCTCTGGGTGTTCTGGTTTCCTCCCACAGTCCAAAGACATACCAGTTGGTAGGTGAATTGGTCTTCGTAAATTGTCCTGTGATTAGATTAGGATTAAGTCAGGGGATTGCTCGATGATGCATCTTGAAGGGCTGGAGGGGCCTATTTCGGCTATAAAAACAAACAAACAAATAAATAGATAAATAAATAAATAAATGGTGAGCAAATTCATGAACACAGAACATAAGACAGTACTACAGAGGGACAGGTCTTTCAGCTCACAATGTCTGTGCCAAACATGATGTGGATGCTATTAACCTACTGAAAAGGATTTGATTTCATAAAGGGCCAGCTATACGTGATAGTTTCCATTTGACAGTGTTCGGTGTGGAATGCGTTGCAACCACAGAATTTAATGGGGGGAATGCATGAGCTTGTCCTTGATCCCACAAGCTTAAAGGATTTATTGGGTAAATATGATGTATATGCCGCAGACTTCCCATCTATCTCAGCATGCTTCAGGGCACACTAGTCTATACATGTCTTCGGTCTGTAGCAACAGAGTTGACTCTCAAATATGTTGGGTACTAAACTACTCAGTCCAAAGGCAATTGGGAATGGGTCCTAAGTTCTAGCCTTGCTTCTGACACTCATGCACCCTAAAGAATAAAAACAAAGCCCCTCTATAGCCTTTAATTTAAATGTTAATACACTGAAAGCAGTTCAGAGGAAGTTCACTGATCTCGAGTCTGGAATCTGCAGGTTGTCTTATGAGAAAAAGTCATATCCAGTCTATTGTGAGGAGATTTGATTGAAATAAGTAAGATCCTAAAGATCTTTTCAAAATGGATATGCAGAGAATATATCTTTTTTGTAGAAAAATCCAGACCTCGGTGCCACTGTTGAATCTGAGGTTAGTAATTAGCAAGAGATTGGTACTGTACTTTACTAATGATTGGTACTTTGAACTTTCAAAATAGGTGTAATCAATTTAAGTGAGAAATTTGGTGTTTTTGTTTACTTTCAGAGTGATGTGACACCTTGGAGCTAAAATTCATGATAATCACGGGGTGTCAAAGGTTTCCTGAGACAGATTTGTACAGAGAAATAAGCCTGGATCGGAGGCAGCATCTCCAACACCATCACACTGAGCACAGGGCCCCCCAGGGCTGTGTGCTCAGTCCACTGCTGTTCACTCTGCTGACCCATGACTGTGCTGCAACACACAGCTCGAACCACATCATCAAGTTCACCGATGACACGACCATGGTGGGTCTCATCAGCAGGGACGACAGGTCAGCTTACAGAGAGGAAGTGCAGCGGCTAACAGACTGGTGCAGAGCCAACAACCTGTCTCTGAATGTGAACAAAACAAAAGAGATGGTTGTTGACTTCAGGAGGGCACAGAGCAACCACTCTCCACTAAACATTGATGGCTTCTCAGTAGAGATTGTTAAGAGCACCAAATTTCTTGGTGTACACCTGGTGGAGAATCTCACCTGGTCCCTCAACACCAGTTCCATAGCAAAGAAAGCCCAGCAGTGTCTCTACTTTCTGTGAAGGCTGAGGAAAGTCCATCTCCCACCCCCCATCCTCATCACATTTTACAGAGGTTGCATTGAGAGCATCCTGAGCAGCTGCATCACTGCCTGGTTCGGAAATTGCACCATCTCGGTTCGCAAGACCCTGCAGCAGATAGTGAGGTCAGCTGAGAAGATCATCGGGGTCTCTCTTCCTGCCATTACAGACATTTACACTACACGCTGCATCCGCAAAGCAAACAGCATTATGAAAGCCCCCACGCACCCCTTATACAAACTCTTCTCCCTCCTGCCATCTGGGAAAAGGCACCAAAGCATTCTGGCTCTCACGACCAGACTATGTAACAGTTTCTTCCCCCAAGCCATCAGACTCCTCAATACCCAGAGCCTAGACTAACACCAACTTACTGCCCTCTACTGTGCCTATTGACTGGCTTATTATTTATTGTAATGCCTGCACTGTTTTGTGCACTTTATGCAGTCCTGGGTAGGTCTGTAGTCTAGTGTAGTTTTTTTTCTGTGTTGTTTTTACGTAGTTCAGTGTAGTTTTTGTACTGTTTCATGTAGCACCATGGTCCTGAAAAACGTTGTCTCATTTCTACTGTGTACTGTACCTGCAGTTATGGTTGAAATTACCATAAAAAGTGACTTGACTTGACTTGACTATCAGATCATCCATCACAGAATAGTTTGCATGGCCAAGATACCTACTCCTGCTCCAAAGTCACACATTTGTATGTTTATGTGAGACAGCTTCTTGTTCTAATCTCATCCACATAAAGACAATTAAACAGGGCAACTAATTTTCATCACATTAGATCTTCCCTTCAAGAGGCAGCAGAAAAGGCACAGGAAGATGATCAGACAAAAACAGTTCGAGATTATTTGTCTTACAATATATTCTTGACAGTGCAGCAGAAAGGAAATTAGTTATGGAAAGTAATTTGAGATATTTTAACAGTAGGATTCCTGTGCGATAAAATAATTAAATTCTCTCTCAAATGAAAGGTTATTTTTCTATATTTAAAGGAATAAAAGACCAATAGAACACAGAACTCAGAATAGTGCACTTGTTATATCGTCAAAACTGGGGAGGAAAGTTTGGAGAAGCTTTCGAAGTTTGAAGGCACTTTATCAGCACAGAACCTACAATTGACATGAACCTGGGCAGAGAGGAAAGAATAGCAAATTCCACACCACATGACAAACAGTGTGTATGGGGGGGATGGAGGGTGATTGGTAAGTACACCAAGGGGCAGATGAATTGAGATGAAATGAGATAAAACTGTAATATTAAGTTCAACCTTGAGTTTATTGTCATTCAACCATACACATGTATACAGCTAAATGAAACATTGATCCTCTGAGGCCAGGATGCAAAACACAGTACATATAGCCACATACAGTACGATCCAGTCACAAAATAACCTTAACAAAAGTCACTGAGTATATTGTTACAGGTACTATTATAATAAAACAAGCAGTCATATAAATATGTGAAACAGCAGCAATAAAAGATGAAAATAAACAGTAGGGGCACATCAGGGCATTCATACAGAGTGTATGTGTGTGCTGGGTTGCAGCAGGGTGGCAAGAAGGCTAAACACCCGGGGGAAGAAGCTGTTACCCACCCTGTCTCTTCTGCCTCTTATGTTGTGGTACCTTCTGCCTCATGGCAGGAGGTCAGCGTTTTTGTGGGAAGGATGAGAGTGATTTTTGACAATGCTGGAGGCACTGTGTATGGAGCGCTACTGATATATGTCCTGAGTTGGTAGAGGGGGTATGGAAGAGAGACCATTATGATGTTTCCAGGCTTTCTATCCATTTCAGGGTCTTGCTGCCACCCGATGCGGTTATGGCCCAAGTGTGGAGTGGAGATTGATAGTTCACAGACTTTAATGCGAACAGTGTTAGAGGGAAGTGAAAACAATAAACACAAGGCCAAACAGGGCCGTTAACTAAAACTCTCAAATGGAAAATGAAACTTATACTGCGGCTGAAAAGAAGAACTAACAGTAAAACGAATACCGCTAGTCTTCAGAGTCAGTTGACTCGACAGTCCAGTTTCTCAGGCAAGGCGGAATGCAAGCAGGCAGTGAAGCATTACTGTGTCCAAGTCTTGACAAGCACTATGATGACAAGTGTGGAGTTAAATACTACCACAATGAAATAGTAATTAGCTGACACGTGCATATTCACAAGCGCAATTGCCGAATCTGCTGCACTGCCGAATCTGTGGTTGGGACACTTGCGATCTAATACATTGCAATTCTCAGACCAGACTATGTTTGTTGGTAGAGTCTCAGATGGTTAACGAGAGGCCATACAAGATTGATGTCGGTAAGACAAAAAAGCTGAATGTGGACTTCAGGAAGGGTAAGAGGAAGGAACACATACCAATCCTCATAAAGGGATCAGAAGTGGAGAGAGTGAGCAGTTTCAAGTTCTTGGTTGTCAAGATCTCTAAAGACCTAACCTGGTCCCAACTTATCGATGCAGTTATAAAGGAGGCAAGATAGTGACTATAATTCTTTGGGAGTTTGAAGAAATTCGGTGTGTCAACAAATACACTCAAAAACTTCTTTAGGTGTACCATGGAGGGCATTCTGACAGGCTGCATCACTGTCTGGAATGGTGGGGGGGCGACTGCATAGGACCAAAAGAGGCTGCAGAGGGTTGTAAATCTAGTCGGCTCCATCTTGGGTACTAGCCTACAAAGTACCCAAGACATCTTCCAGGAATGGTGTCTTAGAAAGGCAGCTTCCATTATTGAGGACCTCCAGCACCAGGCCATGCCCTTTCCTCACTGTTACCATCAGGTAGGAGGTACAGAAGCCTGAAGACACACACTCAGCGATTCATGAACAGCTTCTTCCCCTCTGCCATCCAATTCCTAAGTGGACATTGAACCCTGAACAGTACCTCACTTTTTAAATATATATTATTTCTAATTTTTGCACGATTTTGAATCTATTCAATATGTACAACATAATTAATTAATTAATCAATTTAATATTATTATTATTTCTTCTATATTACGTATTTCATTGAACTGCTGCTGTTAAGTTTCACGACAAATTTCACGACACGTACCGATGATAATAAACCTGATTCTGATGCAGTTAATCAGGACACCCTGGATGGTGGTCCAGCAGATTATTGTGAGAAAGTTGGGGTCGAAGGGGAGCCACACTTGCCTCAGTCTCCTCATGAATTAGAGATGCTGCTGTCTAAAGAGCTGATACTGATGGACCAGGTGAGGTTGTCAGCAACATGCATGAATTGATGCATCTGACATTCTCCCAAGAGGAAGCCATTGATGTGCAGTAAGGAGTGGTCCACCTGCACTTTTCTGAAGTCCACAATTATCTCTTTAATTTTGTCCACACTGAGACCTCAGTCTACAAACTGAACAAATCCTCCCTGTATGCTGTCTCATCATTGTTGCAAATGAAGTCAACCACAACACAATAACATATTCAACAGACATCCTCCAAAGATGTACTGGGAAGTTAATTGGCTGCTGTTAAATTTGCCCTAAGGTGGGGAAGAGGTAAAAGTACTGAAGTGGAGTTGATTGCATGTGAAAGACAAGTTTCAAGCCTACAGTGTGAAAAGGATGAGTAATGGATCTGATGGGACTGTCCTACTGGGAACTGGCACAGATTCAAAGGGATTCATGGCCTCTTTTGCATCATCCAGAAGGTTACGATACATGGGGCCCATGCTGACTTGGTTGTTGAGATTTAGAAGCGACTTGCCTATAGAGGACAGAGGATAGTGTTCAATGTTCTGACTAGTAGTGTTCCACAGATATCTATACTGGGACCTTTGCTGTTTGTGATATATAAATAAATTAATTGCATGGGTTAGTATTTTTACAGATGATACTGTGATTGGTGGCCTTGAGAGTTGTGTAGAAAAGTCCCAGTTTTGCACCGTCTAATACAATAGAGTATGCATTTAAGATGAGAGGGTTAAGTTCAAATATGTACGAGGCAAGTTTTCTTTTACAGTATATGGAGCGTGGTGAGTGGCTGGAATGCACTGCCAGAAGTGGTAATGGAGGCAAATCTAATCAAGCTGTTGAGAGGCTCTTAGAAAGGCAAATTGTGTGCAGAGAATGGAATGATATTTTTCATTGTGTAGAAAAAATGGATTACTTTAGTTAGTTTGGCTCGTATGCTGAAGAGTGTACTCCTATTTTGTACTGATCTACATTCTATGTATGGTGCTCGGAGTGAGGTTACACAGCCCCTCAGGATTGTTCCACCTTCGTTATGTTCATGGTTGTTTCAATGTCCCAAGATCCACTTTCCTATCCGATCTTTGCAGCCCACATTTCATTAATTCTCAACCCTGAACATACGCATGAACTGAGCAACCAGTGCTCCCTGAGCCTGAGAAATCCAAAGCCCATCCTCCATCCCTTGTAAAGAAATTTCTACCCTTCTGTCTCATGTGTTCAAATATATGATTCTATCTCTTAAGAATATTTCTTTGAGTTTTAGGCCCTTGTCTAAGGGCAAAACCTCTCCTTATCAATCCCTCTCAGAAACTTGAAGGACTTTGTGAAGTCGCCTCTCTTTCTTGTAATATTCAATAAGATGGACCCTTAAAATGTACAGAGTGAGAATAATTAATATAGATTTATCATGCTCTTCTTTTGCTCTACGATTTAGTGCAGAAAATGTCAAAGCTTGGCTACACAATGTGAGAGACTGCAAATGAGTGCACTGATTGATTAAACAGACTGAATACCCGAAGAAATGCTTTCACTTTCACTTTAACATCACAGTAGGCAACATCAAAGTGAGACAGCAGTTTCAGTGAATGCTTCACTCTGTAACGATTTTGTCAATGCTCTCTATCTAAAAAAAAATGTCACCTAAATAAATTGTATTGAAAGGCAATCCTCAGATGTTATCTGTCCTTTTGCCTCATTGATTTTATAGATCCAGCATATTATTTGCTGACTTGCATTCAACACAGTGGCAGACTCACCTGGTCTTGGAGAAGTTGTTATTACTCAACTGCTGATAGATGATCGAAATGGGGGACTTGGCTTTTAATTTGCACAAGTCTTGAAGTAAAGCCTGAGGATAATGATCTGTTAAAAGTACGTAAGCAGCAACCAGAATATTAATGTAAAATAAGCAACTCATGCAGCCAGGTTTTAATCAGTAAAGACAAGACTTTTCTTTTCCTTACTGACAATAGATGGATGGGAGGTTGTTAGAAAGCTGAATAAGAACACTACAGTCTAATCCTCAAAAATTAAATACAGGGTGTCACAAACATGAGATTCTGCAGATGCTGGAACTGCAGAGTAACACACACAAAATGCTGGAGGAACTCAACAGGTCAGGCAGCATCTACGTAAGGGAATAAACAGTTGATGTTTTGGCCTGAGACCTTCATCATGACTCATAAATGGTCCCGAAGAAGGGTCTTGGCATGAAACGTCAACTGTTTATTCCTTTCCATAGAAGCTTCCTGACTTGCCAAGTTCCTCCAACATTTTGAATGTGAAATACAGCTCAAGTATATCTGTTTAATTTTTCCTTATTCTTCATGTGATGCTTGGTTGTGCTGTGAAACCCGTTCGCATTACAGGAGTAATGTTGAGCGGAAAGGAGACAACAGAATATTATCTGCATGCTTCAGAACCGGTGTTTAAATAAACACCTTATACAGGAGTCACTATCTGAAAATCTATCAGAAGCAGAAACCCAGATCGTGCTTAAAATGCTCCTGAGTGACCAGCTGAAGGGGTATATCCTATAGAGTGAAGTACCTAAGTTCTTCGACCTACAGGTTCAAAATGGAATTGGGCTCAGTTGTTCTTTCATGATCACAAACTGAGTGAACTAAATTACTTCATGGCGTATTGCAAATTTTCTTTGATTCTATCACCTTGTTGTTAAAATTCAAATGGTAGATCACAGGCTCAAACAACATGAATGATAAGATAGAAACCTGATTGTAGTTATTAACACAAGAGATTCTGTAGACTCTGACAATCCAGAGCAACACATGCAAAATGCTGGATGGGGGAGCTCAACTAGTCAGGCAGCATCTGTGGAGGGGAAATAAGCTGTCGACATTTTGGGTCGAAACCAGTCATCAGTACTTTGCAAATTACTTTCACTTTTCTGCATATAAAGGCAAACTTATGACATTGTAGCTGAATCACCGATCAATGAGTTTGCATAAAATTAACTTGTGTCTGAATTCAGAAGATTGCCAATCGGCTTGCATTCCAGCAGCAAATGCAATTAACTTTTATTTAGTGACTTTAACATTGTAAAATGTCTCCAGGTGCTTCACAGGAACATACCTGGGCTATCATAGAAATTGGGCCATATAAAGACATCTGGGGACAGGTGAATGCTTCGTTGAAGTGGCAGGTAGTAATGAGTATATTAAAGGAGAAAAGAGTGGCTATTAATTTTTACACGAGCAGACATTGATACTTTACAGTCATGTCTTCTGTAATTATATTTTGAATCCACAGTGTCAATGTAAAACTAAGTTCACTCTTGCATCAAAGGCCCAATGTATTTCTGCTCCTTCCTTCACTCTGTCATTTCATGGTACTTTATTTGAATGTATGTAAAATTACAATTCCGTATGAAAAGAATTAGATCCAGTGAGTGATTGTAATGCAGAATCTGTTCCATTTATCTGGCATTTTCACCAGTTTTTGAAAGTATTACTTTTGTTTTTCAGCCCTGGGTCCACACACGTGAATTGATATGGGTTTGCTTGGATTAGCACGTTTGCTTTTCAGGGATGTGATCAAAATTCAGGCTGGTATTCCAACACAGTTCTGAGTGAATACTACATCGCAGGAAATTTTGTCATTTCAATTGCTTGTCCTCTTAAATGGACTTAAATTCAAAGTTCAAAGTAAATTTATTGTCAAAGTACAAAAATGTCATCATGCAATATACAATCCTAAGAGTCATTTCCTTGAAGCTATTGGCAGTAAATACAAGAAACATAATAGAATTAATGAAAGACCACATTCAACAGGACCACTGTGGAAAAGACCATAAGACCATAAGGTATAGGAGCAGAATTAGGCCATTTGACCCATCAAACCTACTCTGTCATTTCATCATGGCTGATCCATTTTTCCTCTCAGCCCCAATATCCTGCCTTCTCCCCAAATCCCTTCATGTCCTGACCAATCAAAAATCTATCAACCTCTGCCTTAAATATACATAAAGACTTTACCTCCACAGCTGCCTGTGGCAAAGAATTCCACAGATCCACCACACTCTGGTTAAAGACATTCCTGCTCATCTTGTTCTAGCTGTTTACTCTCCCGACTAAGACTGCCGAGGATTCAATCTGAGCTATCCTGGACCGTGGCAACCAGGAGGCAACATACCATCCAGGAATCTTGTTATCATCCACAGAACTTCTTGTCCATTCCCCTAACTAATGAATCCCCTATCACCACAGTGTGCCTCTTTTTCCCCTTTCTCTTCTGAGTCACAGAGCTGGACTCGGTGTCAGAGACCTGACCACTGTGACTTTCCTCGGTTTGGTCAACCCCCACCTTTCCCAACAGTATTCAGTGATATAGCTGTTGTTGAGGTGGATGACCACAGAGGTACTCTGCACTGGCTCCTTAACCATTTCCCTCTTCCTGACTGTCACCCAGTTTCCTGTGTCCTTCACCTTGGGTGTTACTACTTCTCTATATGTCCCATCTATCACCCACTCAGCCTCCCGAATGCTCCAGAGATTATTCAGTTCCAGCTCCAGCTCCTTGTTAGATTGTTAGAAGCTGCAGCTGAATGCACTTCTTGCAGTTGTAGTTGTCAGGGACACTGGACATCACCCTGCCTTCCCACATCCTGCAAGAGTGGCATTCAACTATCCTGCTTGGCATCTCTGCTGTCCTAGCTGAGCAGCTATAAAGAAGGGAAGGTTAAAAAAAATCTTAACTTTGAGCTTTTCTTTCCTTTGCCTTCTCTGACTGAAGCCTCTGTTGTGGAAGCCTCAACGAGCTAAACCCTTAATATCACCACTCTAACTCTGTCCACTCAGATGATGGCTGCTCTGCTTGCCTCCGCCTTCCTTTAACTTGCTCTCGCTAATCAATCCCAAACGCCGATTAGTTGCTGGTCAATGCTCTTTTTCATAAATTGCTGCGAATTTCAGGCTTCAAAATCTCAATTGCCATCCTGATTAAAAGGTAGCTCTCGAACACACGTCCTGCCATGGATTGTCCAACTCAGAGAAAATTGGCACAAAGCTCTGCTTTTAAATCTTGAATGGAGACCTGACTGAAAGCTAGTTCAAAAGACAATAAACTGTGCAAATACAAACAGAAAGAATAATAATAAATAATTTTAAAACAGTAAATAAGTAAGCAAGTAATAAATATCAAGAACATGAGATACAGAGTTCTTGAAAGTGAATCCATAAGTTGTGGGAGCACTCCAGTGATCGTGCAAGTGAATTATCACCTCTAGTTTAAGAGCCTGATGGTTGAAGGGTAGTAACTGTTCCTGAATCTGGTATGTTATACCTGAGGATCCCATACCTTCTTCCAGATGGTAGAAGCAAGAAGAGAGCATGGCCTGAATGATGGGGGTCCTTGATGTTGGATACTACTTTGCTGCGAAAGTGCTCTGTGCGGAAGTACTCAATGATCAGGAGGGCTTTATCTATAATGGCTGTATTCGCTACTTTTTATAGGCTCTTCCATTCAAGTGTATTGGTGTTTCCATACCAGTCCGTGATGCAACCAGCTAATATACTCTCCACCACACATCCATAGAAGTTTGTGAAAGTTTTAGATGACATGCTGAATTTTCGCAGGCTTCTAAGAAAGTAGAGTCACTGCTGTGTTTTCTTTGTAATGGCACTGATGTGCTTGGTCCAGGACAGGTCCTCTGAAATTATAGCATTGAGGAATTTAAATTTGCTATAGTTAATGAAGAGCATTGTTGGCTGTCCAGATGTTCCAGGGTTGAGTGAAAAGCTAATGAAATGGCATCTTCTGTAGAAATGCAGGAGTCTTGTGATCCATGTTACAAGGATTTATCAAAGAGGCTGTGAACTTGTTTTGAGGGACTTCACATATGTTCCAGGATTCTGGTTACTCTGCTTTATTGCTGCTTTTGAGTGGTTCGTTCAGGGCGATTGATGCATTCTGAAATGCTTCAGCAAAGAATACTTCACCCTGCAGCCTGCAGTAGGCTATTGGCATGATGCTGAACTGAACTAAACTGATTACTACTGGATTCTTGTTTTGATCTTTGATATTCTATGTGTTGTCCACTTGTTTTGAGCCATTTGCACAATTTGTTCTTTCTTTTATTCGCTGGGTGTTACACGGTGTTTCTTTGTTTCATGTCTGCCTTTGGGAGGATGACTATCAGAGTTGTAGACTGTATACATACTTTGATATAAAAGCACTTTGAATCTTTGAACCTGTTGTGATGGCAGCCAAGTTAGACACTTCTCCGGCAAAAGCTAATGTGTTTCATCATGAACCTCTCAAAGCACTTCGTCACAGTGGACATACAGTACTGTGCAAATGTCTTAAGCAAACTAAATGTTTACATGGTTTAAGATGGTATAGCCTCCACGGAGTCCTAACCTTACATCATTGTTGCTCTCTGGAATTACCTGGAGAGACAAAAGCAAGCAATACAGCCAAAGTCTGAGTGGAACTGTGGCAAGTTCTCCAAGGTTCTTGAAACAACCTACCAACCAATTCTCTTCTTTCTCAATCTCTTTATTATTGTTATTAATATCAACAAAATAAAATTAATACAAAGATAATGGGATTACAAACATACACATTTCGACTAAACATGAAAGAATACATAAGCAATGATTACAGTATAAATGATTATTCCCAAATCATGAACGATACAATATACAAATAAACAAGGCAAACCTAGGTATATCATAGTATATATTAAAAAATCAGAAAAAAGAAAAAAAAATTATGCAAAAGAAAACTAATCTAATAATCTAATAACTAATAAAGAAAAAAAACAAAAAAGAGAAAAAGAAAAATTGGAAAAAAAGGGCTGTTTATTATATCTCACAAAAATACAAAATCATCAGTGTCGTCAACTCCGATCCTCTCAACATATATAAAATCGAAACTGGAAAAACAAATAGGCTTGGAACAGGGTCATATTACATCATATGAAAATGTTGAATAAATGGTCTCCATATCTTTTCAAATTTAATAGAAGTATCAAATACAACACTTCTAATTTTTTCTAAATTTAGACATAACATAGTTTGAGAAAACCAATGAAATACGGTAGGAGGATTAATTTCTTTCCAATTCAACAAAATAGATCTTCTAGCCATTAATGTAAGAAATGCAATCATTCGACAAGCGGAAGAGGATAAATGGAGTGAGTCCATCATTGGTAAACCAAAAATTGCAGTAATAGGATGTGGTTGTAAATCAATGTTCAATACTGCAGAAATAATATCAAAAATATCTTTCCAATATATTTTCAAAAGCGGACACGACCAGAACATATGAGTTAAAGACACTATCTCAGAATGACATCTGTCACAAATAGGATTTATATAGGAATAAAAACGAGCCAATTTATCCTTGGACATATGAGCCCTGTGCACAACTTTAAACTGTATTAATGAATGTTTAGCACATATAGATGATGTATTAACTAATTGAAGAATTTTATCCCAATTCTCAATAGGGATTGTAAGGTTAAGTTCTCTTTCCCAATCATTTTTAGTCTTATAAAAGGGCTCTGAACGTATCTTCATAATTATATTGTAAAGTTTTGATATTAGCCCTTTCTGAAAAGGATTTAAAATGATGAAAAAAAAAAGAAATTCCTAATCTGTAAATATCTAAAAAAATTAAATCTAGGCAAATTATATTTATTAGATAATTGCTCAAAAGACATAAAACAATTATCCAAAAATAAATCGGAAAATCGTAGTAATCCTTTAGTCTTCCAAGCTGAATAAGCTTGGTCTATAATAGAAGGATGAAAAAAGCAATTGGATACAATAGGAATATTTATAACAAACTGAGTCAACCCAAAAAATTTCCGAAATTGAAACCATATACGTAAAGTATGTTTAACTATCAGGTTATCAATTCATTTTGGCAATTTAGAAAGAGCAAAGGGAAGAGAAGTCCCTAAAATAGAACCCAATGCAAATCCTTGTACAGATTTAATTTCCAGGTTCACCCAATGAGGGCTAAAAGATATATCCCAATCCTTTAACCAACATATCAAATATCGGATATTAACTGCCCAATAATAAAATCTAAAATTAGGCAATGCCAATCCACCTGCCTTCCTTGCCTTCTGTAAATAAATTTTACCTAACCTAGGATTTTTATTCTGCCATATATACGAGGACATTTTTGAATCAACATTAGCAAAGAAAGATTTCGGAATAAAAATAGGTACCGCTTGAACTATATATAAAAACTTGGGTAAAATAACCATCTTAATAGCATTAATCCAACCTATCAGAGATAAAGATAATGGTGACCACTTAGTAAACAAACATTTAATCTGATCGATTAAGGGTAAAAAATTAACCTTAAATAAGTCTTTATAGTTTTTTGTGATTTTAATCCCTAAATAAATAAAAGAGTCATTAACTAATTTAAAAGGTAAATTTCCATAAATTGGAACCTGTCTATTTAAAGGAAACAATTCACTCTTATTAAGATTTAATTTATACCTGGAAAAATCACTAAATTGAGCCAACAATGATAAAACTGCAGGAATGGATTTCTCAGGATCAGAAATAAATAATAATAAATCATCTGCATATAATGATAACTTATGTATATCTGTCCCACGATTAATGCCAAAAATGTTCTGTGATTCTCTGATAGCAATTGCCAAGGGTTCTAAAGCAATATCAAATAATAATGGACTAAGAGGACAACCTTGTCTAGTACCCCAAAATAAACGAAAAAAGGGAGATCTTTGATTGTTAGTAAGCACTGAGGTGACTGGAGTATGATATATCAGTTTAATCCAAGAAATGAATGTCAGACTAAAATTAAACTTCTCAAGCACATTAAATAGGTATGGCCATTCAACTCTATCAAATGCTTTCTCCACATCTAATGAAATGACACATTCTGAAGTGCTATGTGAAGGAGTATAAACAATATTCAATAATCTCCTAACATTGAAAAAAGAATAGCGATTTTTAATAAAACCGGTTTGATCTTCCGAAATAATTTGGGGTAATACCTTCTCCAGCCTGGATGCCAGTAACTTGGAAAAGATCTTGGAATCTACATTCAATAAAGATATTGGTCTATAGGATGCACAGTCAGTAGGGTCTTTATCTTTCTTCAATATTAAAGAAATGGAAACTTTATAAAAAGATTGTGGCAAATTGCCCAATCTAATTGCTTCTTCAAAAACCCTGCGTAACCAAGGAGAAAAAGTAGAGGAAAAACATTTAAAAAATTCTACTGTATACCCATCTGGACCTGGTGCTTTCCCAGAATTCATAGAGGAAATAACCCCTTTAATTTCTGCATCCGTAATAGGAGTTTCTAATATTGAAAGATCATCTGATGATAATTTTGGAAAATTCAATTTCCCAAGAAAATCACGCATGGTATTACGATCATGAGGGAATTCGGAATGATACAGGGAGTTATAAAAATCTTGAAATAATTTATTTATCTCATCATGGTTAACTGTCAGATCCCAATTCTGCTGACGGATCTTAATAATTTGATGTTTAACCAAAGCATTCTTCAATTGACTAGCTAACAGTTTACCCGATTTATCACTATGTATATAAAAATCAGATCTGGTTTTCATTAATTGATTTTCAATCGAAGATGTAAGTAATAAACTGTGTTCCATTTGAAGTTCAACCCTTTGTTTGTAAAGCTCCTTACTAGGAGTAATCGAATATTTCTTGTCAATCTCTTTAATTTTATCAATCAATAAAAGAGTTTCCTTCTTGATGCGTTTTCTCAGACGAACAGAGTAGGAGATAATCTGTCCATGTATATATGCTTTAAAAGTGTCCCAAAGTGTTCCGCAAGAAATATCATCCGTGGAATTAGTTGAAAAGAAGAAATCGATCTGTTCCTTTATAAATTTAATAAAATCCGGATCTTGCAGTAAGGTAGAATTAAATTGCCATTGTCTAGCACTAGAAGCTGTATCCGTAAATTTAATAGAAAGTTTTAATGGAGCATGGTCAGAGATGGCTATAATATCATAATTACAACCAATTACCGACGGAATAAAATAAGAGTCAATAAAAAAATAATCAATTCTCGAGTAGGAATGATAAACATGTGAGAAAAATGAAAACTCTTTGTCCTTAGAATGCCGAAATCTCCAAATATCAAAAATTCCATTATCAGACAAAAAAGAGTTAATACAAGTGGCCGACTTATTAGGTAAAGTCTGAGTAGATATAGATTTGTCCATCAAAGGATTTAAACAACAATTAAAATCACCACCCATTATTAACTTATATTCATTTAGATTAGGTAGAGAAGTAAACAAGGACTTAAAAAAATCGGGACAGTCCACATTTGGAGCATAAACATTAACCATAGCAACCTTTTTGTTAAAAAGTAAGCCAGTAATTAACAAAAGTCTACCATTTGAATCCGAAAAGATATCATGTTGGACAAATGCAATAGAGGAGTCAATAAAAATTGAAACTCCCTTTACTTTGGCATTCGAATTCGAATGATACTATTGATCCCTCCAAAACCTAAAAAAGCAATAATTATCCTCTTTCCTCACATGAGATTATTGTACAAAAATAATATGAGCATTAAGTCTTTGGAATACTTTGAAAATCTTTTTCCATTTAATCGGATGGTTTAAGCCATTAGTATTCCAAGAGACAAAATTATTGGTCTGAGCCATATTTCTGAAATCAACCCTTTGGTATATAAAGGGTTAACCAACTTATGAACTCATGCACCCGGAAGATGAACAAAAATAAGGGGAGGACCCGGAAGTGACGACATCACGGACATTTTTTGTAGTTTAAAATCAGCCCAAATGAAAAAACTAAAAAACCTGATAAAAGAAACATAAGATTTATAAAAAGACCTCCCACCCCCCACCCAAGAGGAAAAAACAAGACCACCCCAGCCAGGGATAGGCTGGGAAAAAGAAAAGATGAAACTAAATCTACCCCCATATCAGCAGAAGACAACTCCGTATATAAAGGATAAAAAAAAGATCCACCCAAACTCTAAAGAAATAATAATCACTATACAAAAGCCAAATCACTTAATATAATTGGTAGTAAAAAAAAGCAAAAAGAGTATAATCACCAGTAACTTATAAATCAGGTTAAAACCCAAATAAACTAAAAAAAAATTTAAACTGTGATAAGAGATGCATTATAGGAAGAAGACGAGAGAAAATAAAATGGCAAAATCAAAAAAAAAGCTAAAAATATTTTAGAGAAGAAACCACCATCTTAGTAAAAAAAAATTCACCTTCGAAGGATTAATAATAATGACCAAAGATAAAGTACAGTGGTTGAAGTAAGTAAAATAAAAAGATTAGCATGTCGAGAAAAAAAAAACTTTAACTAGAGTATAAAATATAGAGTAAACCTACACCAATAGTGAGAAACAAAATCTGGTTTTGGAAATAAAAACCATCCTGCACGATCAAAATCACTCATTTATTTGAAATGAGTGTCCGTAGCAATAGGGAAGTTCTCATCCAGAAAGCTTCTCGCTTCAGATGTAGAAAGGAAAACTCACCTTGGTGCATTCAGAGGCGATATTCTGAACTTCGCTGGGTATAAGAGCGCAGGTTTTAGATTTTTCTCGTAACATTCAGACATCAGAGGTTTAAAAAGAAGCCTTGCCTTCATTACTTCTGGACTAAAATCTTCTACTAAACGAAAATTGTGATCTTGAAATTTGACCATCCCTACACGCCGAGCCACACGAATAAGTTGCTCTTTAACATGCACATAGTGAAATCGGACAATTACAACTGGTGGTTTAGCTGAAACACTTGGTGATCGACGCATAATTCTGTGAGCGCGATCGAGTAACAGAGGACTGTCTGGGAATACAGAAGGGAACGCATCCTTTAAAAGTTGAGCAAAGTACTTCGAGGGGTCCCCTTGTTCAATACCTTCTGGGAGACCAAGTATGCGTAGGTTCTGTCTTCTGGACCGATTCTCAAAGTCGACACTCTTGGCTTTAAGTGTTTCCACCTGTTTAATCGTCGAAAGTAAGTTCTGCTCCAATTTTTCAATTATCAAATCTCGCTTCCGAGCGTCTTCTTGCAGAGTTGTGATTAGAACTTGCTGCTGGTTAACTACTGTCCATCTTATCCATATAATCTTGAAAAGCCTTTATATCTTGTTTAAAAATTTGTCGTTGTTCTTCAAATTTTTGATTTAAACCCTCCAATAACATTTCATAAGTCAATTCAGTGCCCTTAGGATCAGTCGTCTTCTTCTTCCCGTTACCGTTAGGATCCTTCCCGTGTTCTCGCCCTTTAGATCTAAGAGCCATTTCTGTATTCCTTTCTCCAAAAATTCACAATAAACTCTTAAAGGTAAGTCTAAAAAAGTAACAAGAATCTTTTGGTGTAGGTAAAAATAAGTTAAATAAGGGTGATCATAGGTTAAAAAAAGTAAAGGTTATGGAGCGAATCTGAAACAGTGCTCACTCCATGAGCGTCTCCTGCTGACCCCCCCAATTCTCTTATAAAACAGCACGACAGGTACCTAAGAGAATTAACCCAATTTTAAAGACAAAGGGCGGTCACACTAAATATTGATTTGATTTAGCTACTTTGCTGTTTACTACTGTTTATGGAACATTGTTTTGATATTTAGAAACTTATCTTTTCATAACTTTTGAAAGCATCTTTTTTTTACAGAACTTTTTTACATGTGCCTAAGACTTTCACATAGTACTGTAAGTGCTGCTGAATGATGGTCATTGAAGCAGGTTATCAGGTTCTTCTTAGGCACTGGTATAATTGAAGCCTGCTTGAAGCAGGTGGACACCCCAGATTCCTGAAACGAGAGGTTAAAGATATCAATGATCATTCCAGCCAGTTGGTCAGCACCGATTGTTAGTACTCAATCAGATACCATCTGTGCTGGATGCTTTCCGTTGGCTCACCCTGCTGAAGAATGCTCTCAATTCAACCTCAGAGACTGAAATCCATGGCACAATTTTGATGTGTTCATTGGGAATTATCTGTTAATCAGAAATTGAAAAAAAAAGAGTATCTGGCCATTTTCAACAGAGTTTGCTGTGCATAAAATGCCCTGTTGTGTTCCCAACATTACAGTTGTGACTTGTATGTCTTGATGTACAAAGGAAGGATTTAGCTAAGAAAATTTAGGTGAAAGGAAAAGCAACTTAAGAAATTGAACTCTTATGTAGCAGACAGACAATGGTTTTGCAGTGAAAATGCAGTTTTTAAAATGAGGAATTTTTACAGGCCTAAAATGCATCTAGAGTATTTCTCGATGTGGAGCTGGAGCATAGGATGTTGGGAGTGGTAAGGGTGGAGTGTCATGGGGGGAGTATGGGCAGGTGACAGAGAAGGAGTGTCTGAGGTGGGGTACAGTGTGTATGCAGACACACCTAGCCCTGAGACACCAGGCAAAGTCATTTGCTTCCAAACAACTGATTTACTAATCATTACAGAATGTTTCTCTGGACCTTCCAACTCCTCCCCCTCTCCCTTCCCTTTTTTCCAACCATGATTAGCCTCTCTCTGCACCCTTCCCACTCTCAGTCCACAGAGAGACCCACATCAGAGTCATGACCTTTTAGCAGCAGTAGCAATACAGTGCAATACATAAAATTGCTCCAGTACTGCCTTAGACACCCCAGCTATATATACGTGCCAAACACTTTGCACAGTACTGTATATGGAATGAAAAATAGAGATATTTCTGGAAAATGTTGGAAACTCTCAGAAGATCAAGTAGAACCTTTGGAGACCAGAGGGAGTAATCTCTTTCTTGCCACAATATTAATTTAATTCCTCACTGCAAAACTACCAAGTTTACAAACTGATGTTGAAACATGCAGCAGATCAGACATCTGTGGAAAAGGAAACAGGGTGACTGGTTGAGGCTGAAGACCCTTGGAGGGTCTTCAAAGTTCTTTAACTGAAACATCAGCTCTGTTTATCTTTCTGCAGCTGAAGCTTTATCAGCTACATATTTATAGATTAATTTATGAAATCAGCACTTTTACAGCAATTAGTGAAATTAATATTGCAATGAGAGAAGTGATAGATTAATAATAATTTTGAAGTCAGTATTGCTTCAGGAGAGATTTTTACACTAGTGGAAAATGAATAATCAGAATATGAATGGGACTATCCATATGAAACATTTCTTTGTAAATAGGATGATGACAATGTGGGATATGTTAACTTGACACACTTAGGATGGAACCCTAGGGGATATCAAGTTCAAGTTCAGGTTTAATTATCATTCAACCATACATGGATACCCATGAATACAGCCAAACAAAAGTGTTCCTCTGGGGCCAAAGTGCAAAACACAGTACCGATAGTCATACACAGCATAAGATCAAAAGACATAAGAGCAAAATTAGGCCATTCAGACCATCGAGTCCACTCCGCCATTTCATCATGGCTGATACCAGATCCCACTCAACCCCATACACCTGCCCTCTCACCATATCCCTTGATGCCCCTTTGGATAATAAAGTTCCTCCTTACTTTTGTTCTAAAAGGTCACCCCTCAATTTTGAGGCTGTGCCCTCTAGCTCTGGACACCCCCACCAGAGGGAACATCCTTTCCACATCCACGCTATTTATTTAGTCCTTTTAACATTCAGTAGGTTTCAATGAGATCCCCACATATTCATCTAAATTCCAGTGAGTACAAGCCCAAACTTGCCAAATGCTACTCATATGTTAACGCTTTCATTCCCTGAATCATCCTCTTGAGCCTCCTCTGGACTCCCTCCAATGACAACACATCCTTTTTAAGATATGGGGCCCAAAACTGTTGACGATACTCCGTGTGGCCTGACTAGTGTCTTATAAAGTCTCAGCATTATCTCCCTCTTTTTGTATTCTGTTTCCTTTGAAAAATGCCAACATTGTATTTGCTTGCTTTACCACAGACTCAACATGTAAATTAACTTTCTGGGGGGTCTTGCATGAGGTCTCCTAAGTCCCTCTGCATCTCTGATGTTTGAACCTTCTCCCCATTTAGATAATAGTGTGCTCTGTTGTTTCTTTTCCCAAAATGCATTTCCCAACACCGTATTCCATCTGCCACTTTTTCCCATTCTTTCAATCTGTCTCAGTCTTGCTGCAATCACATTGCTTCCTCAGCATCATCTGCTGGTCCATTTATCTTCTTATTGTTATGATATGGCAACAGTGAATATAGAATTGAGACTTTCTTTATAAACAAATAAAACATTTATTTAAACTCAACTCTACAACAACTGAAAAGTAAATGAATGATTAACTGAACCGGAAGTTAACGGCTATGTGACAACTTGAACAGTTCTTAAAGCGATAAATGCGAACACAGTTCTTAGAAGTGATGAAAAAGTCCAAATTATTTACACAGTCAATTAGGAGAAACTTTTCTGAAGTAACAAATTCCTCAACGACGTGATGTTACTGCTGCCACAGGGAGATCCTGCCACTGCTGGAGGACTGAGCGCCGGTGTTCGGCGAAACGGTCTCCCAGTCTGCAACGGGTCTCCCCAATGTATAAATGGCCACATCGGGAGCACCAGATACAGTATATCACCTCAGTTGACTTGCAGGTGAAGTGGTGCCTCACCTGAAAGGACCTGCCTGTGGCCACACACTTCAATTCCACAGACCACTCCCACTCCAACATGTCTGTCCATGGCCTCCTCTACCATCAAGATGAGGCCACACGCAGGTCAATGGAGCAATACCTTATCTCCTGCCTAGGTGGCCTCCTACCTGCCGGCATGAACGTCCAACTCACAGACCTCCGTTGATACCCCTGCCTCCCACCCTTACCCCCATCTCTATCTATTATTTTAGTCTGGTTCTCTTTCTCTCTCTTTTCCCCCCTCACTATAATCTCCCCCCAGCCCTACCTTTCTTTCTTTTTTATTTCCCATAATTCTCCACCTTCCCCCAGCCCATTTCCCTCCAGCCTATCACTTCCTAGCTCTCTACTTTATCCCTCCCCCCACTTCTTATCCCCCCCCCCTTGTCCATCCCATGTTACTTCACTCCTGATGAAGGGTTTTGGCCCGAAACGTCGTCACTACCTCCCCCCATAGATGCTGTCTGGCCTGCTGAGTTCTGCCAGCATTTTGTGTTTTTATTTATTTCCAGCATCTGCAGATTCACTCGTGTTGCCTTAAAAGAACTGACCTTCACCTTGGCGAATAACGCTGCTCCAATCCTTTCTACTCTTACAGCAGGGATTATCACGAATGCAGGTTACTATCTCTTTGAAAAACAAGATGAAATAAGATCGATCCTGTATTACCGCTGACAACACCAACTTTTCTTGATCCTTCGGGTTTTCCGTACTTCGATAAATTCTACACTCTCCGACTGGACTAAAACTGACAGCGTTGTGCAAGACTGCTGGCAACAACCTCTGAGACTTAAGGCAGAAAGTAAAACTCCACTTTGAAACAAAACTGCGTCATGATACGAATATGCAGCATAACGGAGTAATTGATGAATTAAACTGACCTGCATCACAGAAAGGCTTTCCCCTTTTACACCTGTTGAAACAGGCCATCACATGACCTCTCACTGGCGGGAAAATTACATCATGTGACCTCACACTGGCGGGAAATTACATCACCCAACCATCACAAGACCATTACATCATGCTCATAAGATACCCACGGGGTATGTAACAGTGTCACGTACCCTGTGACCGGATTACCAAACCAGCAGAAATAGAATGATACGTTGGAGTCTGGTGCTACTGTAACTAAGAGTGTTTATTAGTAAACTAAGTAATACAGTACAATAAAATGTGAATATACATATAAAACAGGTTAGCAATGATATATACCGAAGTGTGGAAATATAAATCAAAACCAAGCTCTTTCCAAGTCTAGTGGTAAATGAATAGTCTTAAGATGATGCAGAGTTCAGTTCAGTTTAGTTTAGGTCAAGGTAGTTGCTGTGGTGCCATTGGAGAGAGAGATAGAGAGAGAGAGAGAGAGAGAGAGTGAGAGGTGAGCAGTTGCAGCAGGCAAGCCTTCTGTTATCTTCTTGTCCTGTTGCGGTCACCGACTGTGACCCCTCCATTCCCGGCTAGACCATTCTTCAGTGGTAAGTCTGTCACCCAGGCAAGGATGGACACACATACAAGCCCCCACCAGTCTGCCTTCACACACTGTGAGCCTCTGATCGATTCCCCCGAATCGAACCTCCAAGCCCCTACCTTCCTGTGGGTGCACAATTCTCCTTCAGTGTCCCATGGTGTGTCTGCCTGTGTCTCAGCAGACTCGCTTTTTATCTCCCCTGCCAGGGTACGAGCCATCCATCACTTGTCCATCACCTGGCATTGTTTCGCTGTCACAGCAGGAATGCTCACAAGCAGGCAAAGGCCTTGGAAGTAAAGTAAACAACCATCCATGGAGCCATAACTTTAAATCTTTGTCTCTCTCTCTCTCTCACACATCTGCTCTGGATGCCGCCCCCCTCTTCTCTCTCTCTCTCTCATTAGCAGCACAAACAGTGTCCCAAAGCTCGACTCATTCTCCTAACATTTTAAAGTGGTTGTCCACAGAAAAAATAAACCCTAGGGGTACATAACACCCCCTTCCTTTTAAGAAATTTTCACAGAGGGAAAATTTAAACTTAACTGTACATTACAGTATATAAAGCAATACATATGTGATTACCATCTAGCACATTACAAAAGCATATACAAATACTAATCTATATTTCACTTTGAAACTTAACATTCAAACAATCTACCATGATTGTCTTTATCTTTCACATGCTTTATTACAAAAAAAGTCAAATATCTGCAAAACCAGATCCTGTTATTCAAAGTGGTGTTTGGTGAACCATTGTCCCTTTTCCACTTCGACACAGAACACTTAACCATCACGTGATCAGCTTGCTTACCAGCTTGGATAAGGCCTTCATAAGCTAGCACCTGTGCATGGGGTCTATCACCAATGTTTTGCAGACTAAGCCCATTTTCTGAACTCCCAGACAACTCATTAATTTTAAGCAGGTCATTAATTTTATCTTCAAGATATTTAAGTCTATTAGCTTCCAGTTTAATACCTGCAGGGTGATCCCTCTTGGTCAAAACAACACATCAAGTTCTGCCTCTCTAAATCACATACTTGAACAACATCACCACGTTGTTTATCTTTAAATTTCAAAATAAAATGTAATTGACTAGCAGGCACCTTGTTACCAGACCAGTGACCCTTCAGCATGGCTACTACTTCTAAAACCAATCCAGACTTTAAATTTTCCATATTCAAAACTTCAGTAACAATACTTTTCCCTTTATCTTCAATAATACTCATATCACCAGCTTTATCTCATCACTAACTTTTAGAACACCTTCTAACACAAGTGACTGAGAATCCTCACTTTCCACTGGTGCCAGGGTTAACCCCTTAATCACTGAACCAAGTCCATCTGACACAAAATGATTGCATTCCTTTTTAAGCAAGTCAGACATCTCAGACCTTTCCTGAGTCTCAACACAAGATTCACTACCCTGTGAATCCACATGTACCTCAACAACCTGAACACAGGCAAATGGGACTTCGGCCTCTTCTAGGCTTCCAATACCAGTCCCAGTTTCAAACTCCAAGTTCCCCTGATCCTCCCAGTTACTCTCAGGGCAACTCCCATCTGGAGTAAACTCAACCTTGTGGGATAAAACAACCTCATCTGCTAACCCAGCAGACTCCCTCAAGGTAGCGGCATACTTTTCATCTTGGACTGCCCTTACATCATCGGGATCACACTCCTTAAATTCTTCAACTACAAACAGCTCTTTCAGGCTATATAAATCATCAGTGTCCAACACTGGACCTTGCAGCTGCCACATCTGTTTCTCAAATTGTCTGACTTTCCTTTTCCTCTCCCTGTCTCCGTGCTTCTTCCGCCTTTAACTTAATTCTCTCTATCCTAATCTCTTCCAGATGTATCTAGACCTCTAGAGGAAACATTTCTACCTCCTTCTCACTAAAATGCTTCATAGAAATATAGTGCCCCACTATTATCATTCGGAGTTCCACCTTCGTCATACCTGTCTGTGCCTTAAGTTGCAATGCATTAACAACTTCCCACAACTCATCCTTTTTAGCTTTCCATAAGCCTTCAGGGTCTGGACTTAACAGAAATCCCTCAACATCCATTTCTGCTGTTTTCCTCTTAGGTTTTTCGCCCCCAATATGGTATTAAAATCCCAGACGAGCCCCCAATTTGTTATGTACCCTGTGACTGGGTTACCAAACCATCAGAAATGGAATGATACGTTGGAGTCTGGTGGTACTTTAACTAAGAGTGTTTATTAGTTAATTAAGTAATACAGTACAATAAAATGCAAATATGCATATAAAACAGGTTAGCAATGATATATAGAGAAGTGTGGAAATATAAATCAAAACCAAGCTTTTTCCAAGTCCAGTGGTAAATGAATAGTCTTAAGATGATGCAGAGTTCAGTTCAGTTTAGTTTAGGTCGAGGTAGTTGCTGTGGTGCTGTTGGAGAGAGAGAAAGAGAGCGAGTGAGAGGTGAGAAGTTGCAGCAGGCAAACCTTCTGTTATCTTCTTGTCCTGTTGTGCTGTTGCAGTCACCGACTGTGATCCCTCCATACTAGGCCAGACCATTCTTCAGTGGTAAGCCTGTCACCCAGGTGAGGATGGATACACATACAAGCCCCCACCGGTCTGCCTTCACACACTGTGAGCCTCCGATCCATCCCTCCGAATCGATCCTCCAAGCCCCTACCTTCCTGTGGGTGCACAATGTTCTTTCAGTGCCCCGTGGTATGTCTGCCTGTGTCTCAGCAGACTCACTTTTTATCTCCCCTGCCAAGTTACGAGCCATCCATCACTTGTCCATCACCTGGCATTGTTTCGCTGTCTCAGCAGGAATGCTCACAAGCAGGCAAAGTCCTTGGAAGTAAAGTAAACAATTATCCATTGAGCCATAACTTTAAATCTTTGTCTCTCTCTCTCACACATCAGCTCTGGATGCCTCGCCCCCGCCTTTTCTCTCTCTCATTAGCAGCACAACCAGTGTCCAAAAGCCAGACTCATTCTCCTGACATTTTATAGTGGTTGTCCACAGAAAATATGAATCCAAGGGTTACATAACAGACAGTATCATCCGCAAACTTTGCCACAAAGTCATTGATACCATTATCTAAATAATTGACAAACAGGGTGAAAAGTAACAGTCTTAATACTGACCCCTGAGGAACACCACTAGTCACCATCATCCAACATGAAAAGGCTCTTTTTTATTCCACTCACTGCTTTCTGCCTGTCAGCCATTCTTCTATCCATGCTGGTATCTTTCCTGTAACGCCATAAGATTTTATCTTGTTAAGCAGCCTCATGTGTGTCAACTTATCAAATGCCTTCTGAAAATCCAAACAAATGACATCCACTACCTCTCCTTTGTCCACTCTGCTTGTTACTTCCTTGAAGAACTCCAACAGATTTGTCAGGCAAGATTTCCCTTTATAGATACCGTGCTGACTTTGACTGATTTTATCATTAGTTTTCAAGTACCCCAAAACCTCATCCTTAATAATGGACTCCAACCTTTCTCAGTCTATAATTTCTTTCTTTTGTCTTCCTCCCTTCTTAAATAAAGAGTGGAGAGACATTTGCAATCTTCCAGTCCTCCAGGACCATGTCAGAATCAAGTGATTCTTGAAAGATGATGACCAAATGCATCCATTATCTCTTCAGCAACCTCTCTCAGGACTTTGGGATGTCACCTATCTGGCCCAGGTGACTTGTCCTTTGAGTTTGCCTGGCAATTTTTCCTCTGTAATAGCAGCGGTACTCACTCCTGCTCCCTGACACTCTGGTACACTGTTAGTGTTCTCCACAGTGAAGACAGGTGCAAAGAACCAATTTAATTCAGCTGCCATTTCTTTTTCCCCCATTACTACCTCGGCTGCATCATTTTCCAGTGGTCCAACATCAACTCTGACCTCCTTTTACTCTTTATATAACTGAAAAATGTTTTAGTATCCTGCTTTATATTATTGACTTGTTTGTCCACATAATTCATCTTCTCCCTTCTTATAGCTTTTTTAGTTGCCTTTTGATGTTTTTTAAAAGCTTCTCAATCATCCAACTTTCCACTCACTTTTCCACCTGGCTTTTCCTTGACTTTTATGCAGTCCCTGATTTTTCTACGTCAGCCAAAGTTGCTTAGCCCTGACATTTGAGAACTTCTTCTGTGGGACATATCCATCCTGTGCCTTGTGAACTATCCCAGAAACTTCAGCCATCGCTGCTCTGCTGTCATCAACTATGTGATTTTGTTCAAGAGCCGCGAAGTAATGTTCCAGCTATATAAGATCTTGGTCAGACCCTGCTTGGACCATTGTGTTCAGTTCTGGTCACCTCACTAAAGGATGGATGTGAATAGAACCATAGAACACTACAGCACAATACAGGCCCTTCAGCCCTCCATGTTGTGCTGACCCATATAATCCTTAAAAAAGGTACTAAACCCACACTACCCCATAACCCTCCATTTTTGTTTCACCCATGTGCCTGTCCAAGAGGCTCTTAAATACCCCTAATGTTTTATCCTCTACCACCATCCCTGGCAAGTCATTCCAGGCACTCACAACCCTCTGTGTAAAAAAACTTACCTCTGATGTCTCCCCTAAACTCCTCTGCCTTAATTTTGTACATATGCCCTCTGGTGTTTGCTATTGGTGCCCTGGGAAACAGGTACTGACTATCCACCCTATCTATGCCTCTCATAATCGTGTAGACCTCTATCTACGCTCCAAAGAGAAAAGTCCCAGCTCTGCTAACCTTGCTTCATATGACTAGTTCTTCAAACTAGGTAACATCTTGGTAAATCTCCTCTGAACCCTCTCCATAGCTTCCACATCCTTCCTATAATGAGGTGACCAGAACTGAACACAATAAGTGCAGTCTCACCAGAGATTTGTAGAGTTGCAACATGACCTCTCTACTCTTGAACTCAATCCCCCTGTTAATGAAGCCTAACATCCCATAGGCCTTCTTAACTACCCTATCAACCTGTGCAACGACCTTGAGGGATGTATGGATTTGAACCCCATGGTCCTTTTGTTCATCCACACTCTTACGTAACTGACCATTAATCCTGTACTCAATCTTCTGGTTTGTCCTTCCAAAATGCATCACCTCCCACTTGTCCAGATTGAACTCCATCTGCCCAACTCTGCAGCCTGTCTATATCCTCTTGTGACCTTCGACAATCTACAGCTCCATCCACAACTCCTCCAATCTTCGTGTCATCTGCAAACTTACTCACCCATCCTTCCGCCTCTACATCCAGGTCATTTACAAAAATCACAAATAGCAGGGGTCCCAGGGCAGATCCCTGTGGCACTCCATTAGTCACCGACCTCCAGACAGAATACGTTCCTTCCACAGCTACCCTCTGCTTTCTTCCTTTAAGCCAATTTTTTATCCAAACAGCCAAGGTTCCACTTATCCCATGCCTCATGACTTTCTGGATGAGTCTCTCTTGAGGGACCTTGTCAAATGCTTTGCTAAAGTCCATGTAGACCACATCCACTGCCCTACCCTCATCAATTTCTTTTGTTACCTCTTCAAAAAACTCAATCAGGTTCATGAGGCATGATCTTCCTTCACAAAGCCATGTTGACTATCCATGAGTAGACTGTACTTCCCCAAATGCTCGTAGATCCTATCCTTAAGAATCCTTTCCAGTAGTTTGCATACCACTTCTGGCCACTCACTCTCCCTTTTCAGGATATTCTGGATGTGTCAGAAACATCGCAGGCCCTGGCACCTGGGAGGCAAACTACCATCTGTGTTTCCTTCTTGTGACAACAGGGTGGCCTATCTGTCCCCCCAACTACAGAGTTCCCCATTTCTGTTGCCATCCTCTTCAGTTTCCTGTACTTCTGAGCCACCGGGCCAGACTCAGTGCCAGAGGCACAGACTCTGTTGCTTCCCCCAGGTAAGTCATCCCTCCCAACAGTACTCAAAATGGAGTACATTGTTGAGGTGGACGGCCACATGGATGATCTCCACTGTCTGATGTTCTCCCTTCGCTCTCCTGACAGTCACCCATTTATCTGTCTCCTGTAGCCTTGGGGTGACTACCTCCCTTTAGCTCCTATCGATCACCTCCTCACTTTCCCTAACCAGTCGAAGGTCATCGAGCTACAGCTCCAGTTCCCTAACACGGTCTCTAAGGAGCTGCATCTCGATGCACCTGGTGCAGATGTAGCCATCAGAGAGGCTGGTTGTCTCCCAGAAATCCCACATCTGACTCCCAGAACAGAACACTGCAGACATACCCAATATTTTCTCAAGAGTTAATTTTAAAAAAACAAGAAACGATGAATAAGCTTACTTACGCACCTTGCCTCCACCTGTTCTCAAGGAAGCCTCGATGAGCCAAAGCTTACTACTCTGACTCAAACTACTCCAACGATGACCACTCCACTAGGCAGCACCTCTCTTTTGTAGAGACTGGGTTTTTAAAGTTCTTTGCCAGACTTGCACGGGAATGCATCTCCTGCACCTGCGCAGTACTCCAATCAATGATCATGTAAGCTAGCAGTAAATATACAATTAATGGTAAATTAATGGTGCGTGGGTGTCATCAACGAGACCAAGCAGTTCTCGGCATTGTGCCGACGGACGTCTTCATGCATGCACACATGCACCTCTGCTTGTCTTCCAATGAATGAACACTAGAGGGCAGCACCAACGGGACAGGCCAGCCCCTGTTCCACCATGAATGCCACACTATGCTGCCTCTGATGTCTCCCTTCCCGGAGTGCTGCAATAGGCAAGCCCTCAGCATGAAGCCTAGTTCTCACCCCAATCGAGGCCATGCTGCTCTTGCACCATCATACTTGCCAATAAACCAGCGACATGGACTTGCATTATTGTACATTACTAATGCCCAACAGGGTCTTGCAATCACAAGAAAAATGTCCAAGATAACCACTAACTGTTAGACTGTACGCCATCTTGACGCACCAACTCCAAAGCAAGTAAATCAAGCAACACACACAAAATGCCGGAAAAAAATGTCTATGGAAAAAAGTACAGTTGACATTCGGGCCAAAACCCTTCCGCAGGACTGGAGAAAAAAAGCTGAAGAGTAGATGTAAAAGGTGGGGGGAGGGGAGAGAGAAACACAAGGTGATAGGTGAAACCTGGACAGGCAAGGATGAAGTAAAGAGCTGGGAAGTTGATTGTTGAAAGAGACAGAAGGCCATGGAAGAAAGAAAATGGGGAGGAGCACCAGAGGGAGGTGATGGGCGTGCAAGGAGATAAGGTGAGAGAGGGAAAAGGGAATGGGAAATGGTGAAGGAGAGGGAGGGCAGGGGCATTACCATATGTTCACACCATCAGGTTGGAGGCTACCCAAATGGAATATAAAGTGTTGTTCCTCCAACCTAGGTGTGGCCTCATCATGACAGTGGAGGAGGCCATGGATAGACATGTCAGAATGGGAATGGGAACTGGAATTAAAATGGGTGGCCACTAGGAGATCTTACTTTTTTCTCATGCACGGAGTGTAAGTGCTTGGCGAAGCTGTCTCCCAAATCTATGTTAGGTCTTACTGATATACAAAAGGCCACATCAGGAGCACCAGACACAGTATATGACCCCAACAGACTCACAGGTGAGGTTTCTCCTCACCCAGAAGGACTGTTTCAGGCCCTGAATGGTAGTGAGGGAGGAGGTGTAGGGGCAGGTGTAGTACTTGTTCTGTTTGCAAGGATAAGTGTCAGGAGGGAGAGCAGTAGAGAGGGATGAATGGACAAGGGAGTCACGGAGGGAACAAACCCTGCAAAAAGCAGAGAGTAGTAGGGCAGGGGGAGAGAGGGACGTGCTTGATGGTGGGTTCCCGATGGAGATGACAGAATTTTCGGAGAACAATGTGCTGGATGCGGAGGCTGGTGGGATGGCAGGTGAGGACAAGAGAAGCCCTACTGCTGGTAGGGTTTTGGAAGGATGGGATAAGAGCAAACATGCATGAAATGGAAGTAAATCAAAGTGAGTTATAGGTCATCTTGATTGACTAAATAGTCATGCATACCTTCCAATGGCAAGAGACAGATGTTAAGGTGAAAAATCAGGTTGTAAAGCAGTAGGATTCTGAAAAAATTGTGTCACAGTAAAAAGCAAAACTCTGAAAATGGAGCAGAAAGAGGGCAATGTATTGGGCCAAGTGTATGTAATTGGTACATGGTGTTTGGTGGGATAAGGAGACATGAGATTAATGAGGGACCTGTGAGCAAAAGCAAACTGTTTACTTCCTTTGGATATAAGTAACATAGCCCATTGTACGCTGATATAGCCCATTGTACACTGATCTCAGGCTTATCACAAACTGTTAGCTGCCCTTTCCAGAAAACAATAAATGAATCAGTATGAATGTGTTCTTGACTTCATTTTCTGATTCCATTGAATTATATTTCACCATCTTCCATGACTAGATTATCCATCCTTAAATTAGTGGACTGTTACTATAAATATTACATCATCACCATCATCATTATGCGCCATGCGACGAGGGTGATCATGGACTTTGTTCTTGGCAAATTTTTCAGCAGAAATGGTTTGCCATTGTCTTCTTCTGGGCAGTGTCTTTACAAGAATGGTGGCCCCAGACATTATCAATACTCTTCAGATACTGTCTACCTGGCATCAGTGGTTGCATAACCAGGACTTGTAATATGCACCAGCTGCCTATATGACCATCCATCACCTGCCCCCATGGTTTCACTTGACCCTGATCTCGGAGGCTAAGCAGTTGCTATTCCTTGCCCAAGCTAGCAGAGAAAAGAAACACCTTACAACTCCTTTGATAGAGACAAATTTCCATCAAGAAACACACACATACGTACTGTATACACACTTTGTATTGCAATTTATAGTGTTTATTATTACGTATTGCAATGTACTACTGCTGCAAAACAAAAATTTTCACAACTATGCCTGATTCTGATTCTGAAATTAAATTGTTTTGTTTCTTTCCCCCTTATTTTGAACAAAGTAGTTCATCTGGGACTGTAATTAATGGCTGGAGAGAAATTCAGTCTGTGAGAGATGTGCTCCTGACAACAGAAAATCAAAATTGAAGTTTAGAAAAATCTCATCAGCACAGAAGGTGGAGAATGTGGTGCCTCTGGGCAGTGGTCACCTAGTGAGATCAACAACGTTGAGTGACTATCAATAAGAGAACTGTATCTATGGCACAGAGGCTTTTTTTGTTTTAAAATCAGAAGGAATCATCTGCTATAATGGTGTCACATTGCTGCTTTTTGTCTATAACGGTTGTAAAAGTAAAAATTGTATGAAATCCAAGGTGGCACATAACGTAGTGGTCAGCACAATCGCTCTACAGTGCCAACAATCATTGAATGAGGGTTCTATTCTTGCCACTTGATGCACCATCAATAACTCTCTCTGAGACGTGAAGGCGAGATATCGGCTTTTATTGACTGGCAGAAAGAACAAGCAGTAGTTGACCACCATACTACATCCTGGAGACTGAGCCTTTAGACCGGGGTCTGTGGGAGGAGCCACAGTCAGTGGGAGGGGCCACAGGAGCAGTCAGCAGGGGGCGTGTCCAGACAGGTATATGTAGTTCACCACACCACTGTCTGTAAGGAGTTTGTACATTCTCCCTTTGATTGCATGGGTTTCTTTCCATGACTTCAGTATCCTCCCGCGTTTAAGGTTAGTGAATTGTGGCCATGCTTGCAACAGTGTGGGCTGTCTCCAGCACAACCCTTGGAATGCGTTGTTGTAAACAAAAAACTGTATGTTTTGATCTTTTGATGCACAGTATTGTGCAAACATATTAGGCACCCTAACTATACAGTGCCTAGGACTTTTGTACAGTACTGTATTTGTCAACGTGGAGCAGAGAGCAAGTTTGTAAACCAGGCGGGAGCAAGGATGTTGGGAATTAATGAGCATGGAGTGCTACGGGAGAGGTGTGGATTAAGAGACAGAGAAAGAATGCCAGGGGTGGGGGGGGGGGGGGTTGCAGGAACAGACACACCCAGCCTAGAGACACCAGGCAAGATTATTTGTTTGCAAACAATTGGTTTATTGATCATTGCAGAATGCTTCTCTGGTGCTTCCCTCTCCCTTCCCCCTTTTCGCAACCATGATTCTCCTCTCCCTGCCCCCCTTCCCACTTTGAGTTTGCTATAGAGACCCACATCAGACTCAGGTTTATCGTCACTCACATGTCATAACTTCTGTTATTTTTTGTGGCAGGAGTACAGTGCAATGCATAAAACTACCACAGACCTGCGTCAACATCTTAGGCACCTAGCTATATATCTAGGACTATGTGACAAATAAAGCTAATCTTTAATCTCTTTGATTTTTTGTTATCATTGAAATTATAGATGGTGAGCCTTAGTTGGAACTGGTGAAAGATCATGGACATCAATCATGGTATCTCCTTCCCTCTCACCACCAATTCTACTTGAGCTGCCGAGTGTTTCCAACATTTACTATCTTGTTTGATTGAAAAGCACAGTTGTGAAGGGTTTACACAACTTATTTACATAACTTATTTACATTTTTTACTTCCTTTGCTTCCTGTTACTGTTTGCTCTTCCAATTGTGGTGTAATGTTACCACCACAGACTCTGGCAGGGGTTTAGAATGGTATTCTGATTTTGAAAACCTTCAGAATGACACTGGCTCTGTAGTGTTCAGGTTTTTCTGTGGTAAGGTGAGCAATTAAAGTGAACATACCTTAGCTCAGAAACAACCAAACTCATCCATCCTGAAGAAGATCACCTAAGTTCATCCAATTTGTCTGTGTTCCCATATCCCTTCCCACTCATGTATCTGCCCCAATTTCTTCCTACTGTCTGCTATAGAACATATAACATAGAACAGTACAGCATATTACAGGCCCTTCGGCCCACAATGTTGTGCGGACCCTCAAACCCTGCCTCCCATATAACCCTCCACCTTAAATTCCTCCATATACCTGTCTAGTAGTCTCTTAAACTTCACTAGTGTATCTGCCTCCACCACTGACTCAGGCAGTTCATTCCACGCACCAACCACTTTCTGGGTGAAAAACCTTCTTCTAATATCCCCCTTGAATTTCCCTCCCCTTACCTTAAAGCCATGTCCTCTTGTACCGAGCAGTGGTGCCCTATCATTCATTTGTTAATGTGCTGTGTCGTATGATGTGGGCAATCATGGTCTTTCCATGACCATGATAGTCCTTGGTAAATCATAATTAGGTGTACCAAAAGCTCACTATTAGTTTTTAACTGTGAGATTTGGCTCAGGAAATTGCAGTAACACATACATGCAGTGTGCTCTTCCACATTCAAAGCAGGTTAGAACTCAAGATTCAAGATTGTTTAAATTCATTTTCAGTACACATATAAGGAGAATGAAATAATTGTTACTCCAAATCTGATGCACCACCATAAGATAAATAACACAATAATAATAAAAGAACAATAAATATAAATATGCCAAATAGATTGATTGTATCTTCATAAACTAACTCTAGTCACAGAAGTGTCTGTACATAAAGTGACTTACAGGAAATAATAAAGTAGTGCTAGTGGGAGGGGTGATATTGTGGAATAGTGCAATCACTCTGATGGGACTGGGATGCAATACAGACCCCCTCCAGTCACCTTCAGGTCATTGAGGAACAGTTATGCAGTCAAATTAACAAAAAGGTGTCAAAACAACAAGGTTCAACTTCAATTTCCCTCATATAAACTGGGACCCTTTGAGTGCAAAAGGTAGAATTTATTAGATGCACCCAGGAGGGCTTCTTAAATCAAGAGGAGGGTCTGCACAGGACCTGGTGTTGGGTAATGAGCTTGGCCAGGTGACTGACCTTTCTGTGGGTAAACAGTTAGGGAAAAATTACAATGCCTTAATTTTTAAGATTCAAAGAACATTTATTATCAAAGTATGTATACAGCATTCAACCCTGAGATTTGTCTTCTCCACAGATGGACACAAAACAAAGAAATCCTTGGAGTCGATTCAAAGAAAAACATCAACACCCACCCCCATGTGCAAAAAAAAAACAATTCATGCAACAGCAACAACAAAAAGGAGGGAAAAACAGAGAATGTGAAAAACAAAATCAAAAGGGTCCAAGCAACTTCAGCAACAAAAAAATGAGTGACCAGGTTAGGTTTCAATGGGGTCACCCCTCTTTCTTCTGATTTCCAGTGAATACAGGCCTAGAGCCATCAAACACTCTTCAGATGACAAGCCATTCCATCCTGGAATCATTTTCGTAAAACTTCTTTGAACCCATTCCAGATTCAGCACATCTTTTTAAAGATAAGGGGCCCAAAACTGCTCACAATACTCCAAGTGAAGCCTCACCAGTGCTTTATAAAGTTTCTAAACATAGAAACATAGAAAACCTACAGCACAATACAGGCTCTTTGGCCCACAAAGTTGTGCTGAACATGTCCCTACCTTAGCAATTACTAGGCTTACCTATATCCCTCTATTTTTCTAAGCTCCATGTACCTATCCAAAAGTTTATTAAAAGACCCTATCGTATCCACCTCCACCTCCACCACCATTGCTGGTAGCCCATTCCATGCACTCAGAACTCTGAGTAAAAAACTTACCCCTGACATCCCCTCTGTACCTACTCCCCAGCACCTTAAACCATTGTCTTCTTGTGACAACCATTTCAGCCCTAGGAAAAAACCTCTGACTATCCACACGATCAATGCCTCTCATCATCTTATACATCTATCAGGTCACCTCTCATCCTCCTTTGCTCCAAGGAGAAAAGGCCGAGTTCACTCAACCTATTCTCATGGCATTCTCCCCAATCTAGGCAACATCCTTGTAAAATTACTACATTACATTTTTGCTCTTACATTTTAGTCCTCTTGAAATATATACTAACATTGCATTTGCCTACCTTACTACAGACTCAATCTGCAAATTAACCTTTAGGGAATCCTGCACAAGGACTCCTAAGTACCTTTACACCTCAGATTTTAGTATTTTCTCTCCATTTAGAAAATATAATTAGTATATATAATTGCACATTGCACATTTGAATAGAGACGTAATGCAAAGATTTTTACTCTTCATGTATATGAAGGATGTAAGCAATAAAGTCAATTTAATTCAATATTCAACCCTTTCACTTCTTCGACCAAAATCCATGACCATAAACTACCCGATTCTGCATTCCATCTGCCATTTCTTTGCCTACTCTCCTAATTTGTCTAAGACTTTCTGTAGCCTCTCTACTTCCTCAAAACTACCTACCCCTCCACCTGTCTTCATATTGTCTGCAAACTTTGCAACAAAGCCATCATCCAAATCATTGACATATAACATAAAAAGAATTGGTCCCAACACAGACCCTTGTAAAACATCAGTAGTTGCTGGCAGTCAGCCAGGAAGATTCTTTTTATACCAAATCTTTGCCTCCTGCCAATGAGCAACTGCTTTATCCATGCTAGAATCTTCCCTGTAATACCATGGGCTTGTAGCTTTTTAAGCAGTCTCATGTGTGGCACCTAATCAATGGCCTTCTGAAAATCCAAGTACACAGCCTCAAACAATTACCTGTTTTCTGTCCTGCTTGTTATTTCTTCAAAGAATTCCAACAGATTTGTCAGACAAGATTTTTCCTTGAGGAAACCACGTTGACTATGGCTAATTTTATCATGTGCCTCCAAATACCCTGATACCTCATCCTTAATAATAGACTCCAACAATTTCCAAACCACTGAGGTCAGAATAACTGGCCTATAGTTTCCTTCCTTCTGCCTCTCTCCCTTCTTGAAGAGTGGAGTGACATTTGCAATTTTCCAGTCTTCTGGAACCATTCCAGAATCTAGTGATTCTTGAAAGATTATTACTAATGCCTCCATGATCTCTTCAGCCACCTCCTTCAGAACATTGGGGCGTATGCTACCTGGTCCAGGTGATTTATCTACCTTCAGACCTTTCAGTTCCTCAAGAACCTTCTCTCTAGTTATGGTAACTTCACACACTTCATGACCCCTGATACCTGGAACTTTCACCATACTGCTAGTGCCTTCCACAGTAAGACTAATGCAACATACTTATTCAGTTCATCCGCCATTACATTGTCCCCCATTATCATCTCTCCAGCAGTCCAATATCCACTCTCAACTGTCTTTTACACTTTATGTATCTGAAGAAACTTTTAGTATTTTTAAAAAAATTATTGGCTTCCTTACTTTCATATTCCAGCTTTACCTTCTTAGTAACTTTCTAGTTGCCTTCTGTTTGTTTTTAAAAGCTTTCCAATCCTTTCTAACTTGCCACTAATTTTTGCTCTATTTATGTCCTCTTTTAGTTTTTATGTTGGCTTTGACTTCTCTTGTTAGCCATGGTTGTGTCATGTTTCCTTTAGAATACTTCTTCCTCCTTGGGATGCATACATCCTGTGCCTTCCGAATTGCTTCCAGTAACTCCAGCCATTGCTCCTCTGCTGTCTTCCCTGCTCATCTTCTTTTCCAATCAGTTCTGGCCAACTCCTCCCTCATGCCTCTGTAATTCCCTTTACTCCATTGTAATACTGGTATATCTGACTTTAGCTTCAACCTGAACATGGAGAAGAGAAAGGAAATCACTGTGGACTTCAGGTAGGTGCAGACGAACCATCCTCCTCCGTGAATACATGGGTCTTCCGTAGAGCGGATTAGGTGCACCAAGTTCCTGGCAGTTCACATTATGGATGGCCTCACCTGGTCCCTTAATATCACCTCCCTGAACAAGAAGTCACAGCAGCTCCCCCGCCCCCGAATCTTAACTGTATTTTACAGGAGCACCATTGAGAGAGTCCTGACAAGTTACATCTTCATCTGGCATGGGAGCATTTGACCACCAGGTCTGAAGTCTCTACAAAGGACTGTGAGAACAGCTGAGAGGATCATAGGGGTCTCCCTACCATCCATTGAGGACAGTTATCAGGAGCACTGCATATGCAGGGCCCTTAGTAATATTAACGATCCCACCCATCCATCCAGCATCCTCTTTGACTTTCTACTATGAGGCAGGAGACTTTGATGCATAAAAACAAGAATTGGCAAAATGAGAAACAATTTCTTCCCCTAGGCCATTAGGCTTCTGAACTCCCTGCAGCATCGTATTCAAAGTGTCACTGGCTAATCTGATCCATACCTTACAATGTTTAATATCAATGCACTTTATTGTGTTATTAATGTATGATTCATCTGTAGATTTTATCCTTACCTTTATAAATTAGCATGTGTTATGTGTACTATTGTGCTTTACACCCTGGTTCGGTGAAACCTCGTCTTGTTTTTATTTACATTACGTGATTATATACATGTATATAGCTAACTGACAATAAACTTGACTTGACTTGGTGAGTGCCTAGAACATGTTGCCTGGGATGGCGGTAGAGGAAGAAACATTACGAACTTTTAAGAGATATTTATAGACATATGAATATGCTCATTGTGTAGAATAGTCTAATTAGCCATTTGATGACCAATTTAATTGGTTCTACTCAATATTAATGGGCCAAAGTTCCTGTCCCTCAGCATACTGTCTTTGTTCTATGTTTTTTCATACTTTAAATGTAGATGTAGTCACAAAAGGCAAAAATGTCCATGAGAAGATTGCATTAAAACAGCACCATTCAATGGATTAAAAACACCATGACTTTGGAAGTTCCAACCCATTCTCTAATTTACTGAATTGGTCAAAAATAGCATATCAAATCGAAGAAAACCAAACAAATTATAGTTTGACACATATTCTATACCTAGACAATTTGAAATTATATGCTCCTTCATCAGTAAAGATAAGGCAATCAATTCAAATAGAAGAACAATTTTCTAAACATATAAATATGAACTTTGGACTAGATGAGTGCAGAACATTAAGCATAAAGAATAGTGCAATAGAGCTAGAAACATAGAAAATCAACAGCACAATACAGGCCTTTCAGCCCACAAAGTTGTGCCAAACACGTCTCAACCTTAGAAATTACTAGGCTTACTTATAGCCATCTATTATTCTAAGCTCCATGTACCTGTCCAAAAGTATCTTAAAAAATCCTATTGTATCCTTTTCCATCACCATTGTCGGCAGCCCATTCCATGCCCTCACCACTCTCTGAGTAAAAAATTACCCCAGAGATCTCCTCTGTACCTACTCCCCAGCACCTTAAATCTGTGTCCTCTTGTGGCAACCATTTCAGTCCTGGGAAAGAGGTTCTGACTATCCACATGATCAATACCTCTCATCATCTTATACACCTCTATCAGGTCACCTCTCATTCTCTGTCACTCCAAAGAGAAAAGGATGAGTTCACTCAACTTGTTCTCATAAGGCATGCTCCCCAAATCCAGGCAACATCCTTGTAAGTCTCCTCTGCCCCCTTTCTATGACTTCCACATCCTTCCTGTAGTGAGGCGACTAGAACTAAGCACAGTACTCCAAGTGGGGTCTGACTAGGGTCCTATATAGCTGCAACATTACCTCTCGACTCCTAAATACAATTCCACGATTAGTGAAGGCCAATACACCATACGCCTTCTTAACCACAGCGTCAACTTGTGCAGCTGCTTTGAGAGTCCAATGGACTCAGAACCCAAGATCCCTCTGATCCTCTACACTGCCAAGAGTCTTACCATTAATACTATATTCTATATTCTGCCATCATGTTTGACCTACCAAAATAAACCACTTCACACTTATCTGGGTTGAACTCCATCTGCCACTTCTCAGCCCAGTTTTGCATCCTATCAATGTCCTGCTGTAACCTCTGACAGCCCTCTACACTATCCACAACACTTATATCCTTTGTGTCATCAGCAAACTTACTAACCCATCCTTCCACTTCCTCATCCAGGTCATTTATAAAAATCACAAAGTGTAAGGGTCCCAGAACAGATCCCTGAGGCTGATCACTGATCACTGGTGACCGACCTCCATGCAGAATATGACCAGTCTACAACCACACTTTGCCTTCTGTGGGCAAGCCAGTTCTGGATTCACAAAGCAATGTCCCCTTGGATCCCATGCCTCCTTACTTTCTCAAAAAGCCTTGCATGGGGTACCTTATCAAATACCTTGCTGAAATCCATATACACTACATCTACTGCTCTACCTTCATCAATGTGTTTAGTCACATCCTCCAAATCAATCAGGCTCATAAGACATGACCTGCCCTTAACAAAGCCATGCTGACTATTCCTAATCATATTACACCTCTCCAAATGTTCATAAATCCTGCCTTTCAGGATCTTCTCTATTGACTTACCAAACACTGAGGTAAGACTCACTGGTCCATAATTTCCTGGGCTATCTCTACTCCCTTTCCTAAATAAAGGAACAACATCCGTAATCCTCCAATCCTCTGGAACCTATCCCGATCCATTGATGATGCAAAGATCATTGCCAGAGGCTCAGCAATCTCCTCCCTCACCTCCCACTGTAGCCTGGGGTACATCTCCTCAGGTCCCGGTGACTTATCCAACTTGATGTTTTCCAAAAGCTCCAGCACATCCTTTTTCTTAACATCTACATGCTCAAGCTTTTCAGTCTGCTGCAAGTTATCACTACAATCACCAGGATCCTTTTCCATAGTGAATACTGAAGTAAAGTATTCATTAAGTACTTCTGCTATTTCCTCCAGTTCCATACACACTTCCCACTGTCACACTTGATAGGTCCTATTCTTTCATATCTTATCCTCGTGCTCTTGACATACTTGTGGAATGCCTTGGGGTTTTCCTTAATCCTGCCCACCAAGGCCTTCTCATGGCCCATTCTGGCTATCCTAATGTCCTTCTTAAGCTCCTTCCTGTTAGCCTTATAATCTTCTAGATCTCTAACATGTCCTAGCTCTCTGAACCTTTTGTAGGCTTTTCCTTTCTTCTTGACCAGATTTATTACAGCCTTTGTACACCACGGTTCCTGTACCCTACCATAACCTCCCTGCCTCGTTGGACCATACCTATGCAGAATTCCACACAAATATGCCCTGAACATTTGCCACATTTCTTTCATACTTTTCCCTGAGAACATCTGTTTCCAATTTAAGCTAGCAGAATATAAAACAGAGCAGCAGGATACATTACACTGATGGATGTATGTGAAACATATACATATAGATATACATATACATATCTGGGCTATCAACAAGCAAAGAAAATGGATCATTGTACGATAAAGGGAAAACTTTCAACAAAATTTACTTCATGGCTTAAGAAAATCTGCTAAACAGAACTCCATAGTAAAAATATAACAAATGCAATGTAAATAAATTGCACCTATAAATCTTTCCCCTCTCACTATAAAATTATGCCCTCTAGTTTTTGATTTCCTATCCTAGGGAAAAGACTGTGACCATCCATTTTATCTACACCCCTCATAATTTTATGTACTGTTACATTGGCACCCCTCAGTCTCCTATACATAAATGAATTAAGTCCTAGCCTGCCGAACCTCCCCCTATTACTCAGGCCCTTGAGTCTTGAAACCATTCTCATAGATCTTCTTTTCCCTCATTTGACTCTAGTTCACATTTACTGTGGTGCACTGGTTCAAGGATCATGGACCAACTTTATTTGACATGCTCATTTATATGTATTCTGAATTTTCTGTGGTGCATTGGTGCAACTTTCAAGAAAGAAAAAAAAATTCAAAAATTTAAAGCAATAATGAATTATGTAAAATATAAAGTTACGGGTCAGTTATCTATTTAATTATTTGGAGATACAGCAGAGAACAGGCCCTTCCAGCTCAACAAGCCACGCCACCCAGCAGCTCTCCCGATTTAATCCTCACCTAATCACAGGACAATTTACAATGACCACCTAACTTATTAACCGGTATGTCCATGGACTCCTGTAGGAAACCTGAACAGCTGGAAAAACCTATGCAAAAAGACTAAATAAACTCATCAAAAAAGCTGAATCTGTCTTTGGCTATAACCTGGACTCTTTTAAGTTAGTGGTGGAGAGGAAGTAACTATACAAACTGTTATCCATTATGGACAACCTGGCACATCCTCTCCATGACCTATAGATTAAGCAGTGAAGCAGCTTTTTGTACAAACTCATTCAGCTCTGCTATCACACAAGGGTTGTTACAAAAAATCTTCCCTATCAAATGCCATAAACATATACAACAGTTCCCCTCTGTGCAACAGGAGATCTCAGATCATAGTACAATAGTCTCTGTTTTCCTATTTTGTACATTATTGCACAGTATTGCACATTGGTACATTATTGTGTTTATTATTACTCTATATTTATTATTAGTTAAGTCTGCACACTGTTATGTTTTTAATTGTCGCTTTTGTAATGAAAGAATTTCCCACTCGAGAACAATAAAGTAGTATTATTATTATCATCATTATTACTATTATTAAGTATTTTATTTGTATCACAATGGTGGAATGACATCCCTGGATTTTCAACACAGTGGCTTCACCCCTCAGTGAAAACCCTGCTGGCATTAAACAACCTGGATATACACAGTGGATAATTACTGAACTAATGTCATCTACATTTACATTTAACTGGCACAGTTGGGAGCAGAAAGAAAAGGTTGTTTTCTTAATAGCTTAGACTTAAATTAGGATTATAATTGTCCTTTTCAATTACTGCCTGATTCCTTCAAATTTTTCCTTCATTATATTTAAGTGCATAGGTCTCCTGAGTGTCTTAATACCATTTATTTACCAGGGGTTATGTGTAAGTAACTGAACACTAGAGTCAATCACAACATTCATTTGTTATTCATTTCCCATTCATTCTCAATAAGTTAAGCCATCGTGGTGGGAAAACGATTCATAATCCTGTAAGACCATAGTGATATGATTATCCATAGTTTTATGGAAAGAGAATTGCCTGATTGTGTAACAGGTTTACACCAAAGCAAATGGCACTGACGTCTGAAATGAAATGGATCCAAGCAACACAAACAAAATGCTGGAGGAACTCAGCAGGCCAGGCAGCTTCTAGGAAAAGAGTACGGTCAAGGTTTCAGGCTGGAACTCGTTGGCAGGACACCTGGAAGAATTCAGCAGGCCAGGCAGCATCTAGAAAAAAGTACAGTCAACATTTTGGGCTGAAACCCTTTGGCAGGACTAATATAGATTGATAAAGGGTCCAGCTCTTCTAGTCATAGCAGCTATAGATGTCACTGTCCATTGGTAGTGGGTAGAACCATTTGATTCTTGTGAGTGCAGATTACACTATGTGGAGATCCCCCAGCATTTTGTGTGTTTTTCTTTGGATTTTCAGCATCTGCCGAATTTCTTACATTTGGGAGGAGGCTGATATATCTATCCTTATTCCTATATTCAGGCACAGATCTTGGGGTTGGTGATATTTTGGTGTGTAAAATTTAGTATTGTCTAAACCTTTTTCTTTGTTCCTGGACTGATAATTTTGTTTTTGTCTTCTGGCACACTTCATGTATCTATTTACCCTGGCTTTATTTGCACCAAGCTTTTGTCTTAGTGTATCTATAAATCTACAATGTTTTTGATTGTATCTTGTGTGGACCTTATATATCCATACCTTTTCTCTTAACTTCTCCTGCTCAGGTTATCCATTTTATACTCCATTAGGTGGGCTATTTCTGCACTTCAGGTTTCAATTTTGTTTCTTAATCTCTTCTGCCATTTTTAGTGTTCTCATTTCATTACTCACTTTTGGGTTTCTATTGACGAATGCCTCTATTTTGGAGCCATTGCACTGCACTGCTCTTAATGCTGTGTAGTACCTTATTGTGCGCAGGTCTTCAAATGTTTTAAGTTTCCTAAATATTGTGATAATATAATATTGTTGAGAGTATTAACAATTCTTGCAAATTTTGATGACTTGTTTTGTTTTGGTACGTAGGGTCTTTTGTTGGGTCAGTGTGCATGTATTCTGTTAGTGTGTTGTTAAATGTTAGGATAATTTTGTCTGTAAGCTCAGTCACACCATCAGCACTGCAGAGGCTCTGTGTTGCTGCTATTACTGTCAGGTTGTGGAGCAGTTGTTGAAATTGTTCTATTTTCATCAGTACTTCAGTGTGTGCATCTTCACTATTTTAGACTATAAGACCATAAAAACATAGGAACAGAATTAGGCCATTTGGCCCATCGAGTCTGCTCTGCCATTCCATCATGGTTGATCCATTTTTCCTCTCAGACCCAATCTCCTGCCTTCTCCCCATATCCCTTCATACTCTGACCAGTCAAGGATTTATCAGCCTTTACCTTAAATAGACAAGGCTCCTCAGCTGCCTGTGGCAAAGTGTTCCACACATTCAGTACTCTCTGGCTAAAGAGGTTCCACCTCATCTCTGGTTTAAAAGAGGAGCTGGAGCGGTATATTAGGGGCCAGTACAGTGATCCAGCAAGGAAAACATCCCTTGCTTCACCAGGGTTCGTTCCATGCCTGTCCCTCCAGCCATCCAGTTTGACATCTCCCCTCAAGCTAAGTGAAGTCAGAGAAGTCATCAAAAAGACAAGATCAACATCAGTGCCAGGTCTGAACAGAATTCCTTACAAGCTCTACAAAAACTGCCCTCATTGCTAAAGATCTTGTGGAACCTAATGAGAGCTGTCTGGGAAAACCAGCGCATCCCATCAGAGCAGCGAAGAGCTGTGGTGGTGCTCATTCCCAAAGAGCAGAGCTCAAGTTCCATCAACCAGTTCAGAAGCATTGTACTGCTGAACATCAAGAAGAGAATCTTCTTCTCTGTAGTGGCTAAGAGGATGACCAGTTACCTCATGGTCAATGGATACATTGACCCCAGCCTCCAGAAGGCAGGAGTTCCAGGCTTCCTGAGATGCATCGTTGATATGGGACCAGATTGTACAAGCCAACCGTGAGAAAGGTGACCTGCACGTCGTGTGGCTGGATCTTGCGAATGCCTGTGGGTCTATGCCTCACCAGCTCATCAACTTTGCGATGGACTGCATTAGAAGCCTGGTTTCCGATTATTTCAATGACCTCCAGATGGACTTCTCTTTTTGAGACTTTACAGTGGGTAACAGCAGCTCAAATAGGGATTTCAATGGGGTGTTTCATCTCTCTCACCCTGTTTGTGGCAGCCTTCGAGATCATCCTTATTGGAGCAAGGCGGGTGGTTGGAGACATAAAGCTGCAGTCATGACAGAGGCTTCCTCCACCGAGAAGCCACCTGGATGATGTCACAAGCACAAGAAGGCTGCAGAACAGGCTGGACAAGCTAGGGACATGGACAAGGGTGAAGCCCTCCAAGTCCCAAAGGCTATCCCTCTGAAAAGGGTTCAGAAGCGACAACATCGCTTTTGTTGTAGGGGTGCCTTTGTTGGCCAGGCAGCCCATCCAATGTCCTGGAAGGGAGTACACCGCAGAGCTCTCTGACAGGAAGATGGGAATAGAAGCACAGAGACAGTTCGTAGAGGGCATGGCCAGAATCGATCAGAGCCAACTACCCGATAGTGTGGTGCTACCAGTTCATACTGTACCAAAGGTTGATATAGCCCCTGAAAATGTGTAAAATTCCCTCATCAACAGACAGTAGGTTAGATGGGATAGCCATTTCTTAGATATGGAAATGGCTGTGGTTGCCTCAGTGCTTCTCAGATACTGGGCTCTTTGGGATGAACATGTTACTGCTGCTCCTGAGATCCATTAGCCTGGGGTACAAGCAGGAGAAAACCCAACTGATTGTTGAGCTGAGAGAGTTCACTGACCCACTGGGTGAGGAGCTCCAATGCCCCAATCCATTATGGCCATAAATGGAGAGCTCAAGCTGAGGTAGACCAGGCCATCAGCAGGCTGCAGCACCAAGAGGCTGTCAGCACAGTCCAGGCTGGATATGCCAGGAAAGGCAGCACAGTTCTGGTCCAAGGTCTCCATGGTAGTGGAAGAGGTGACAAGGACAGAGTAGAAATGCTACAGGGTGAAGGCAGATGCACGGGGCCACCAGGGAAGCTGAACAACATGGGAGAGCACCGTCAACATGTCATTCAACTGGTCTGACCTGTGGAAGGTCCCGCAAGTCAGCCTGAGCTTCCTCATCAAGGCAATCAATGACACCTTGCCCTGCCCCTGAAATGTCCACTAGTGGTTCAGCAGTGAGGATAGCCACCTCCTTTGTGATGCCACCAATGCCAACCTCCAGCACATCCTGGCAGGATGCAGGACTGCACTATCCCAAGGGCACTGCAGATGACGGCACAGCCAGGTCCTAAAGAAGCTGGCGGGGATTCTAGAGACCTACAGGTCGATGTGAAAATCAGCCTTTCCCCTGCAGGATGACAACTCATCACATTTGTTAAGGCGGGTAAGAGCTCAGAATGCATCTGCCCAGGAACTCCTTTAGGACTCTGCTCCACAGACAAGGAGTGAACATGAGGGCAGATCTCAGCAGACAGCTACAGCTCCCCATGGAAATCACCACCACGTGCCTCCACCCAGACACAGTACTGTGGCCCATAGCTGCCAAGACTGTCCTCCTCATTGAGTTAACCATCTCATGGGAGGAAGGAATGGAGTCGGCCCACAAGCAGAAGAGGGTGAAGTACTCTGACCTGACAGCTGAGTGTAAGGAAACTGGCTAGAGGACCATCATCTACCCTGTGGAAGTAAGATGCCAGGCTTCATCAGCGCATTGACGACAAGATTACTTCGTGATACGGCAGTGACTAGAGTGAGGTTCAGGAGGGCCACCAGGGAGCTGGCAGAAAAGGACAGCTTTTGTCTGCAGCTGAGGAGGAAGAACAGAATTTGGCAGGACTGACTGACTCCATTGGAAGCTGCAGAGGGAGGCAGGGAGACATTCTTGCCACTGCCCAATGAGTGGTGGTCCCCAGCTGATGACCCTGCAGTTGACATAAGGATACTGTCGGAGTTGCAGCAGGCAACAATGCCAAGCAGGAAACAGCCTTCCTGTAAATCACATATCATCTACATTTACATTTGCATTTACAGTTGAGGCAGAAAGAGAAGGTTATTTGCTTAATTCCTTAAATGTAAATTAGGCTTTTGATTGTCTTTTTCAATTACTGCCATCTTTCCTTGAGATTATTCCGATGTACAGAGGTCTCCAAGGTGTCATAATACCATTTACTTACTAACGGTTATGTGTCAGGGACTGAACACGAGAGTCAATCGCAGCTTTCATTCCCAATCATGGTGAGAAAACTATTAATAATCCAATAAGGCCATTGTGATATGATTATCCATAGTTATATTGAAAGGGAATTGCCTGATTGTGTAACAGGTTTACATGAAAGCAAGATGCACTGACTGGTGAAGTGAAATGGATCCAATGCAGATTGATAAAGGTTCCAGCTCTTCGATTCATAGCAACTATAGATGGTAATTGGTAGAACAACCATTTTATTCTTGTGTGTGATCTTCATTATTTTCTTGTTTATTTTATTACTGTCATCTTTTTTATTGTATCTGCATGTTGGTTGTCAGCCTCTGCGTACAGTTTTTCACTGATTCTATTGCATTTCTTTGTTCTACTGTGAATGCCTACAAAGAAATGAATTTCAGTGTAGTATTGGGTGTAGTATCACATATGTACAACTCAACGTTCAAAGTGCAAGTTATTATCATTGTATGTATGCAGTATACAACCCTGAGAACTGCCTTTCCCACAGACAGCCACAAAACAAAGAAAACCATGGGACATTTTCAAAGAAATACATCAACCAACCCTCCCCCCCCCCACCGCATAAAAAAAAACCAAACCTTGCAAACAGCAACAAGAAAAACAAGTGAAAAACACAATTGAAAGAGTCTAGGCTTTCATTTCAGCTCAGTGTTCATTATCTGCAGGCCGCCTTGATTCAAAATCTTCCAAAATAGCAACGAAAGAAAGGAGCGACCAGGAAACAGATACATCATAACATGAACTAGAGAATCTAATCTGAAAACTGCATTGATTAAACTTTGCCCAAGACCCAGGTCTCCAGCACCATTCTCTGTCAGCATCAAAGGGGAGGGAGGGAGAGAGAGAGAGAGAGAGGAGGAGAGAGAGAGAGAGAGGAGGAGAGAGAGAGAGGAGGAGAGAGAGAGGAGGAGGAGAGAGAGAGGAGAGAGAGAGAGGAGGAGAGAGAGAGAGAGAGAGTGAGAGAGAGAGAGACAGAGAGAGAGAGAGACAGACAGACAGACAGACAGACAGACACACCATTCGAATGCCAGGACCTTCCTCTGGGAGCAGCAATCAAGAGGCTGGTAGACAGCGCTGAACACCCTCAGTGATTGCAATCTTCCTCAGCTAAAGTGTCTCACCCTGAAACGTCAATGGTACTCTTTCCCATAGACACTGCCTGGCCTCCTGAGTTCCTCCAGCATTTTGTGTGTGTTCCTCAGCTCTTTAATTGGTGAGATTGGTGAGAAATGGAGATGATCATGGGCTTGTGTCCCATCTCCAGGCTTCTTGGCCTTGAGGCTACACGCCTTATGGAACCCCCTCAAAATGAGCAAAGCACCAGATCACACAAAATGTAGTTCAAAGGCCCAGCAATAGCAGAAGCACGTTTGAAAGAAAAAGACAGCGTAAAAGAAGTGAAAGAAATAGTTTTGTGAAACATCTGGAGGATGTCAACCTTGGTCGCATTGTTCGCTTGTGGCATTTGTATTTTGATAACAAATTGACTTGAACTTGAACTGTTTCCATCCTGTATAGCTCTATACAGAAGACATTGCATTTATTTATTCATGCAGATTACTCTGACAACAGCTCCTAATCACTTGGTTTAGATTCTGTTATCTAGACTGATCGAATATTCTAAGCACAACACACATAATGAATAAAGATGGTACTCCTAAAATCAGTTTGAAATAAACAGTTCACTCATCTATATTTATGAACTTGTCTCTGACTGAGATTAGTATAATTTGCATGCACAGCAGTCCCAGAAATTTTAAACCATAGAAGCAATCCACTTTTACTTTATTACTTTTATTGTGAATGATGTGCTCTGCTGCCAATGAGCTTTACAACTCAACTGAAAACTGGCTGCTGATTGGTCAGTGCAACGAATGATAAACTTTTAAGGTCTAAATTCAGACATAACCAATTATCAAGACATTGTCTACTCCATGAGAGTTCTTTAGTTACCTTCTTTTGTAAAATGACCAATAGTTCAATATTTGTCACTTAATCCTTCCCAAACCAAGGATGAACAATTAACCGAATAAAAATGTGAGAGATTGCCATTGAAACTAGATCAGCAGTTGAACTTGAAGGACCTCAACAATGAGTCGAACATCCAACCACCCATGCTGTCAGCAGGATACCTAGGCCCGAAATGTCGACCCTTTACTGCTCTTTAGGTGCTGCCTGACCTGCTGAGATCCTCCAGCATTTTTATGTTCAAGCTAAGTTCAAGGCAAAATGGCTTGTCTCACACTGGGACGGCCACGGACAATGTCGCCTTGTCTTCCATTGAGCAGCACCAAAGGGAGGAGGTAGCCCTCAGCCCAGCACGGGTTCTATTGAGCCCACCACATCTCCCACACCGCCTCTGACACCTCTTCCCCTGGGTGGCTGTAATAGGCAAAGCTACAGCGTGAGAGCCTGGTCCACACAACAACAAGAGGACACACAGCTCCCCTGTTGTCAATCTCGCCAATGAACCAGCGAAACGGACTTGCAGTATTTTATATTACCAATGTCAAACAGGGTCTTGTGATTGAAAAAAAACATTTAAGACAGACATTTACTTTGTTTGTTGGACACAGAGATGCCACTGTAATCAGGCCGCTACCATCTTTCCTGTCATCTTATGCTGTCAGGAGAATTTGCCACTGATTTTTTTTTGTATGTATTCATTGAAAATCACTTAGCAAATCACTACCCTTTCTACGTGCATTGCCACGTTCAAGTAGCTATTGCTATATATATAATCTCAAGATACATTCCTTAATGCCCAACCATTTATTGTACATGTCCTACTTTCTTTGACTTCCTAAGATGCATCACTTTATACTGTCATGATTCTCATCCATTTATAAATGCTTTCTATCTGATCCATATCCTTTTGAGCCATTATGCAACCTTCCTAACTATGACACCTCCTTACTAATCATATCTTCTAATTCACATCCAAGTCATTAATATACAGTGCTGTACATCGTCTTAGGCACATGTACAAAAATTCTGTGAAGTGAAAATGCTTTGAAAAATAATAAAATGAAATGTTTCTAAATATCAAAAATATTATAAAGATCAGTAAACAGTTAAAAAACAAAATCATATCATTATTTGGTGTGACCACCCTTTACCTTTAAAGCTGCATCAATTCTCTTAGCTACACAGTCATGCAGTTTTACAAGAAAATCATCTGGCAGGTCATTCCAAGCATCTTAGAGAACTTGTCACAGTTCTTCTGCAGACTTCAGCAGTCTTGCTTGTTTCTCCTTCTCCAGGTAACCCCAGGCAACCTCGAAGATGTTGAGATGAGGGCTCTGTAAAGGCCACACTATCTGAAATCACATAAAAATATTTAGAGTGCCTAAGACTTTTGCACAATAAATACTAGTTATTCTCCTGTCTTCTGGTACCTCACTTGTCACTAAAGAAGATCAGAAAGTCTTCATCTGGGCTAAGCAATTTCCTCCTTTTCTTCCCATAGCATCCTAGGAGATATCTCATCTGAGCACCAGGGATTTTGTCCAACGTCCTGTGTCACAAGACATTCAATACTTCTCACTCTTTGCCTGACTATCTTATTGCTCCTAATGTATTTCAGGAATGACTTGAGCATGGTCCACTTTTCCTTAAATTTATTCCTTAAGTTCTTTCCTATAGCCTTTATATTCAGAATCAGAATTATAGCCAGGTTTATTATCACAGATATACTGTATGTTGCAAAATTTGTTGTTTTATGGCAACAGTACAGTGCAGGACATGAAAAGTACTAAAAGTTACAATATATAAAGAAATAAATTGTGCAAAAGAGGAATAGCATGGTAGCATTCGTGGGTTCATGAACCATTCAGAAATCTGATGGAGGAGAGGAACAAGATGTTCCTAGTGTAGGCCTTCAGGCTTCTGTACCTCCTCTCTGAAGGTACATTTGAGAAGAGGGCATAGGTGGGATGATGGGGGTTCCTGATGAAGGATGCCACCTTTTTGAGGACTGCCTTTTGAAGATGTCCGTGATGGTGGGGAGGCTTGTGCCCGTGGTGGAGGACCCTCTGCAGCCTCTTGTGACCCTGTGCGTTGGAGCTTTCATACAAGGTGGAGATGCAAACAGCAAGAATGAGCACCACCTTACATCAATTCATATTCCTTAATGGACTCACTTGAGGCTTCATTGGCACAAGCTTACAATCAACTCCATTGTTTCTCTCTGACGGAGGTGTCGAGCAAGGTGGAAGTCATTAAGGATGATAGTGGGAGACAGCTGGTGTTCGGCGCCATCAGCCTCCTCTCCCTCTCACTAGCTGCTAAAGAAGGAAAGTTTGGAAGTCTTGGGATCCACATTGTAAGGCTTGATCAATGAGGCTGTGGTCCCTTTTGGGGGGACTTTGAGCTACATGTTGCATGTGTTCCAGGATTCTGTACTCTATTTTTCGCTGTTTTTGAGCAGTTAGATTGCGGCAATGGATGTGGTCCGGGGTGCTTCAGTGAAGAATGCTCTGCCCTGCGGCCTGTGGTGGGCTAGCAGCATGGAGGTACCTGGGCCAGATTGAACACTATTGGACTGCTGGCTTGATTTTTGATATTCTATTTATGGTTCACATGCTTTTAGCCATTTGCACAGTTCGTTCTTTTCTCGCGCATTAGCAGTTTGATGCTTTCTTGACCAGGCTTCATTATGTTTCTTTGTTTTGTAGCTGCCTGTGGGAGGATGAATTCTGTATACATAATTTGATAATAAATTATTTTGAACTTTGATTTCAGTTGTCAGTACATGCCATTTGCTTCTCTTTAGATTGATAAAACCTTCAATATCCTTTGTCATCCAGTGTCTTAATCTTTTACCACCTTTTATTTAATCATTCACATAATGTGTGCAGTAATGGAAGTGACAGTATGTATCATCATTCTAATTGCTGCTAAACTGAGGAGATAATTAAAATCAATAACACTGGTTGGTTTGGAGTCATATACAGTATAGTCCATACAGTGTTAGGATGGCAGATTTCTTTTCCAGTAGGTCATTAGTGAACAAGATAGGTGTTTATCACAATCAACTAACTTCATAGGTACCATTACTGAAACAAGCTTTACACTTTTAATTTATTTACATTCATTCAAATTCCAAGCTGTGCTGGTGGGATTCAATCTTAAACAATTGTCCAGACTGACTGGCATTCTGAATCAATGGCCATATGTCTGCAACTAAACCACAACACTGGACAACTACTTTCTGTGAATGGACATCATTGATACTTCAGATGAGTACTCTGAAATTTAAGGACATGCAAGCAAAGCCAGTAAAGAGTGGATTGCACACTCCTCAAACTTGCTCTGCCATTCAGAAACGTCCTGCCTGATCTAATGGTAACCTCACTTGTACATTCCTGCCTTCAGGACAACCTTACTGTCCCTTACTTATCAAAAATCTAACTGACTTAACCTTCTATGATTACTATCACTCTTTATGAAGAAATTTACATGGACTCCAAGTCTTTTGAGAAAATAAATTCTATATTAAATAGGTGACCCATTATATTTAATTAATGGTCCCCAATTCGAGTTTCTTCTTAGACAGAATCACTTCTTCACATCCAATCTGTCAAGACCTCTCAGACTCATGTTTCACTAACTCACCTCTCAAAGTTTCCATTTATTTTTTAAATATTTTTTCCAGTTTAGGAACAATATCTAAACAATAAAATGATTAAGTATGGACCAATTCATCATATCATTCCAGAGAACATTGTCTCATTTTTAAACTGCATTGTATTTGTGGTTTATAAATAACAATAAACTGAATCTGAACTTGATCTATTTCTTACAAAAGATCAAACCAATCTTTTATTATTGTAACTCCCATCAACTCCTACTCAGAGTTAGCCAGCATCAGAATAATTCTCTGACAATAAAGACTCAGTGAAATATCTCCCAAACCAACAGCTTCTTGGTAATCCAAATCAGTCAATTGAACAGAAAAGTTGCATTCAATGCACTTTCCTCAGTTACACTTGGCCATTGTGGATTACAAGCTTCTTCACTGCAAAGTTAACCTTTAATGGTATCAGTCTCAGTTTTCAAGAGATCTGTTGGAGACAGCAAATGAATAAATACAAACTCTTGTATAAAAAATGTATGATGAAAGATTGAGATCACAGTACAAAATTCCAGATCTGTGCAACTCACACCTCACTGGTGGTAGCTTTAGGAATGAGTATTTGGCTTACGCTTTCTAGTATTTGCCAGATTATACACATGGTTTGTGTGTGCCAATTTTAATTTTGGATTCAGTTTGGGGTGAGGAAACAAATTCAATCATTATTGATGTTCTGTAAAGTAAAATTATTTTTAGTTACTTAATATAAGTGTCACATGGGGACAGGAGGCTGGACCCAAGTGCAGGACACAGGCACTGAAGTACTAGGGGCAGGACAGGAACAACTAAAGGATAGAACCAGACGGGGAGACAGGGCATGCTAGGTAATCCTGGAGTTCAGAGGGAGTCTGTGGTTAGGCAGGAGAGCTCCCTGGGCAGCCACATAACTCCTGGGCAGGGCCACCTCCCAGGCAGGAACACAGAGGCACAAACAAGATACAGGACACCTGGGCAGGTAGTGGGCACAACCCATCAGAGGTGAGGGGTAGGAAGGGGACAGAGTCCCCCCACCAGGCAACAGCAGTCCAGCCTGCTACCCAACACAGACAAGGGATCAGAAGGGAACTTGGTCCAGGGTAACTCCAAGACTGCCTCTTCAAGCTTGAAGATGAAAGACAAGACAACCCCCCAACTAGGCTCAGTCCCCGAGTCCCTTATATCCACTTGCCAGCTGATAAGCAACAGGTGCACCTTCTTAAGCCAAGATGATCCTATTTGGCTTAAGGGTGACAGGAGGGACGGCTGCGAGACCCGGAGTCCAGAGTCTGCGGACTGGATCAAGACCCAGAATGCAGGCTCCGGACCGGGCCATAACAATAAGATTTTTATGATGTGTAACTAAATATAATCTGTAATAACAATTAAAAGAGTTTTTAGGACTTACGGTAATTACTTCTTTGACAAAATCTTCATGTAGAGTCATAGTGTTATTGAGTGCACGGCACAGAAACAGGCCATTCATCCCATTGATTCTGTGCTGACCATTAAGCACCTATTTGTACCAATTCTACACTAACTGCCATTTTATTACCCCAACATCTTAGATTCAACAACTGAACTGCAATCTACAAAGATAAATTAATATAACAATCCACATTATATGTGTTATTTAGCCTAGAGATGTAATCCATTGGCAGCAATTTTTAATGTTTAAATTGCATAAACAACAATTTTGCTGCGGCTCTGTGCTAGTTACCACCATATTGACACCAGTAGTTGTCTGAAGTTTCAACTTAATGACCAGGTTCAGAAATGGTTTTATGATCATGATGTACTTACTGTACTTTCCCATGATGACATGAAACTTGTAATTTTGCACCAGCAGTGAAGTGGAAAGACAAACAAGTTATCATAAATTACGAAAGGCACTCGAGTCCTGTTAACTGGGTCATTGGTTAATTGGAGCAGCTGTTTACTAGGGCCAACTCCTAAAAAGAAAAAATTATCGAGAAAATAGCAGGGATTTCTTTTGTTTATTTGCGACATTATGCTACTTAGTTAAGGCAGGAGACTGTTTCCAACTAGCATCAGATGTTTGCAATAAATGTTTGTACTTAGAGTGAACAGCAAGCCAAAACAAGCTTTGCCAGTCCTGATGAAGGGTCTTGGCCCGAAACGTCGACTATGCTTCTTCCTATAGATGCTGCCTGGCCTGCTGCGTTCCACCAGCATTTTGTGTGTGTTGCTTGAATTTCCAGCATCAGCAGATTTCCTCGTGTTTGCCAGTTCCCCATTTTCCCAATCCTATATTTCAAGTATTTATCTATCTCCACCTTAAATATAACTGATGATCCAGCTTTCCGCGCCTTCACAGAACATTTCAGCACAGTACGGATGCAAAATGTTGTGCTCACCTTTTGTTTACTCCAAGATCGAACTGATCTTTCCCTCCTACACAGTCCATAATCTTCCATTTTTCTTTCATCCTTATGCTGTTTAAGAGTCTCTCAAATGTTGCTAATGTATCAGCCTCGATCACTACCCCTGACAATACTGTGGCAAGAATTTGGTCCGTGATGACGACAAGAAAAGCTTGTTTAACTCAACAGCCATTTTTACTGTAACAAGCACAAAAGCAGACTGGGTGCTATGACCCGGGGAGAGAGCCCACCCAGTTCATTCAGACAAAGGAGGTGATTATCACACATCCCAGTTACAGGCAGGGTGACCCACAAACACACAAGCAAATAACTGTATAACCCAAGCTAAAATGTAACAATAAGTTTATGTGAACATCCCACCATAATCCTACAAAAGCATTTCAGAACAAGAACAATGAATATTGCTGGCTCCTAGGAATGCTGGGGCGGGCTGTCAACTGTGCCCACTCACTTTCCTGGAGCACCACCTACATTCAAGACACCGACCACTCTCTATGTAAAAAACCTAGCTCTGACATCTTTTCTAACCTTTCCTCCAATCATCTTAGAAGGATGTCCTCTGTAATAAGCCATTGCTGGCCTGGGGAAAAGGCACTGGCTAGCCACACTATCTATGCTTCTTAATCACCTCATACACCTCCATCAAGTTGCGTCTTATTCTCATTCACTCCAAACAGAAAAGTCCCAGCTTGCTCAAACTTTCCTCATAAAATATGCTCTCTAGTCTAGGATTCTAGAGATTCACTACACTCTGAGAGTGGACATTCCTACACCACTCAGTTTTCAATGACTGGAACTGTTATGTATTTAATATTTCAGTAATATTTGAGCAATCTTGTATATACAGTATATTGTTTGATTAATGAGAAATTTCCTCACCCCTCTGTTTTAAACGACCGACCCTATTGTGTATTTAATATTTCAGTAATATTTAAGCAAACTTGTCTATATATTTGATTCTTGTTTGCTTAAATAATTCATTACGGACTATATGTAAAAATACATGAAATGCATACGTCATCATACTACCATGTGATATGTGTGTGCCTCGCTTAAAGGAAAGAATGGCGTTAGGCTGATATTCCCAGCTCTCAATTTACTTCCAATTAGTTTAATGTTTTCAAGTTACACAACATAATTGCTCCCTTACTTTATAGTTATGTTCACTTGTCTGTAACTTTCCCATGAGTGCAAACATCCGTGTTGAGCAATTTTAACTCTGCATTGCTGGAATGCGCAGAGTTTCTCTCACACACAGCAGACAGCAGGTGATAATACCTCCTGCCAAGCTCTCTCTATGGTGAAAAAGAGCAATTTTCCACATAAGTTATCACAGGCAAGTTTTTCATGGTTTGTCAGTTTAAACTAAAAATATTCTTAATATCACACTTAACCCAAGAGAGAAAGTTAGGACTGATAATTGTGTGGTTTTACCCTTCTCCAACTTCTCCTATTTTTATGATTTAGTTTTACACATTTCACTGAAATAGAAATACCTGAATATTTATCAATTTCATGCATTAATGCTCAAGAAGTTCAGTGTAATCGAACACATTTGTTTCCTAACCTACGGGGTATCTCCAGCATTCACTTCCATCTCTGATTTGAGCAGCAGAAGCTGAGAAGATTACAGTCAGTCTAAATCCTGGAAGTCAGCAGCATGGCAGTGTCTTCCCCAGAAAGACTGGAATATTCAAGCACATTACACATCACCACCTTCACAATGGCAATTGTAGAAATGTTTGTAGTTCCTTATCACTAAAGCTCTGTAAATAGAAAGTTATTTTATTGAAAACATATTTGGAAATGTATAATAGAAGGAGGATAAGAGGTGAGTTGGTATCGATGTACAAGGTGATAAAAGACATAGATTGAATGGATAGCCAGAGAAATTTTCCCAGGGCGGAAATGGCTAATACCAGGGGGCAAACACGAGGAAATCTGCAGATGCTGGAAATTCAAGCAACACACACAAAATGCTGGTGGAACACAGCAGGCCAGGCAGCATCTATAGGGAGAAGCGCTGTCGACGTTTCAGGCCGAGACCCTTCGTCAGGACTAACTGAAAGGAAAGATACTAAGAGATTTGAAAGTAGGAGGGGGAGGGGGAAATGCAAAATGATAGGAGAAGATGGAGGGGGTGGGGTGAAGCTGAGAGCCAGAAAGGTAATTGGCAAAAGGGATACAGAGCTAGAGAAGGGAAAGGATCATGGGATGGGAGGCCTAGGGAGAAAGAAAGGGGGAAGGGAGCACCAGAGGGAGATGGAGAACAGGCAGAGTGATGGGCAGAGAGGGAAAGAAAAAAAAGGAGGGGAAAAAAAACTAAATATGTCAGGAATGGGGTAAGAAGGGGAGGAGGGACATTAACGGAAGTTAGAGAAGTCAATGTTCATGCCATCAGGTTGGAGGCTACTCAGCTGGTATATATTTTAAGGTGATTGGAGGAAAGTATACAGCAGGGGTTCCCAACCTAAAACCCATGGACCCTTCAGTTAATGGTAGGGGTTATGGCACAAAAAAGGTTGGGAACCCCTGGTATAGAGGGAAGTCACAAGTAAGTTCTGACACATTAGAGAGTGGCCAGTGCTTGGAACGTCCAGGCAGGGTGGTGGTAGAGGAAGATACATTAGGGTCATTTAAGAAATTCTTAGCTGGGCACATGGATGATAGAAAACTGAAGAGCTATGAAGGGATAGATTGATCTTAGAGAAGGTTAAAAGGTCAGCACATCATTAGTCCAAGCGTCAGTACTGTTTGCATATGCTCTTTGCATATGAACTGAAACAGAATGGCAGAGGTGTTCTGATTTAATCCAAAATGATTATGCCTGCCAGTGACTCCAATAATATTTAAAACTTTGTTTGCAAAAATATGAATCTCTGGCCTTCTTCATACACACCCAAACTCCCACCTTCAAAGACTGTACATTAAGAAATAAGACTGAATATTGATCTGTACATTCTGTGCATCAGCATAAAGACTAGAGAGTGAGACAACTGTATAAATTGCAAGGATTGCCTGCCAGACTTCCTCTTAAACTTATTGGCAAAAGTTTTTTATTTAAATCTGTATCTTTCAAATTAATTTAGGAGACATGTTTATAAAAACATTGGTGCAGTCTCGTTACAAAGAGCAAGTAGGAAACATTTGTCCCCATCTTCATTGAATGGCATGGCTGTTCAGACAAAATTCCTAGGTGCATTGGTTAATTAGTACATTAAACGTTGGTGACTACCTTATTATTATGGTCTTTACCTGTGCTCTTCAGCACAATTCAACACAATTCAGCAAGATTCTCTCTGCATCCAGCCAGTCAAGATTTTTTACCATTTCAAAGGTAAAGGCTAAAGGGGGTACCTGACTGAAGTATACAAAATTATATGGACTACAGGTAAGACTGATAAAGGAAACTTTTCCTATGCCAGTGCTGTTGAAGATCAGAGGGCAAGGGACTTGAAATTTAGAGTGGATCTAAGGAAGCATTTTTTTTTCATGCTGAGGAGAGTTGGAACCAACAATATATTACCTAATGGGATCAGCCATTGCAAAGATGGTTACAAAATTTAAGAAGTATCAAGATGACCGCTTGAAGTGAGCAAAGCAAAATGATGGAAAGTGGGATTAGTACAGGTGGCTCAACAAACAAGATGCTGGTCAAAGGTCAACACTGCATCTCCCTCCACAGCTGCTGTCTGTTCCTCCTGCATATTGTCTACATGCCAGCATCAAAGTCAGGTTCATTGTCATATGCAAAGTACATGTGTGCACCTGTGCAAAATCTGTTCCTCCTTTAACACAAATGGGTACTTGATGTTCAGCATTGACACAATGGGCCAAAGGGCCTGTTACCCTGCAATATGACCCGTTGATTCTACGGTTCTATGTCCGGTCATCATCCTTCCCTGATATGTCATTATCATAATTATGTGCCATGCCATATGATGTAAGCTATCATGGTCCCATGGCTATGATTGTTATTGGCAAATTTTCTGCAGCAATGGTTTGCCTTTGTCTTCTGTACATGCTAGCCTTCCTGATTCCATCCTTGTAAATCTTCACATACTTTTGGCTTCCTCTGTCTACTTTTTCAAATGCAGTGATCAAGATTATACATAGTGCTCTAGATTTGCTCTAACCAATGTATGATAGATATATAGAAAATCTTACCCATTTCCAATTTTATCCCTACAGAAATAAACACTTTCATTTGGCTTGCACTTTGTATTGTCTGGTTAAACCGAAGACCAACTTTTAGTTGCTGCTGTATTTGTTCCTCTAAATCTTTTGTTGCTTTACCTACCAAATAATAAATGACTCAGTATTCTTCCCGCAAAAATGCACTACTTTGCTTTATTCTTTGTCGAACCTTTTCAAATGCATTTGGCTCATTCTACATCATTATCATATAGAATGATGTGAATAGAATGCGATTATCCAAACAGTTTTCTGAAGTAGATTTGGCCTACCCTGTGGTTTGAATACTGCTATTCCTCCCTGACTGAATGCATTTCCCACTGAAAAGATTACAGGTTAATGCACATTAAAACATTGAAACATACAGTGAAATGCATCATTTGCATTAATGAACAACACTGACCGAGGACTTTCTGGGAGCAGCTCGCAAGTGTCACTTTGCTCCTTGTACCAACATATCCTGCCCAAAACTTACTAAGCTACTAACTCATGCATAGAACATAGAACAGTACAGAACAGGAGCAGGTCCTTTGGCCCACGATGTACTGAACGTGTTCAATTAGTAATCGAGGACCTGACTAAACTAATATATCTTCGGGATGTGGGAGGAAACCCAAGAACCCAGAGAAACCCCACACAGTCATAAGGAGAATGTACAAACTCCTTACAGACAGTGGCAGGATTTGAACCCAGCTCATGAGCACTGTGACAGCAATACAGTCACTGTTACACTGTCTTGATGCCCCAACTTCAAAGAAATATGAGATCATAATTATACTGGCTAATAGTTATTCCGTCAGATTATCAAATCACTATAGTGTTACAATTTTTGGACAAATGAGGTCCAGCACCTGGCCATGTGGTGTGCTACAACAACCTGGTCCTTACCACCCAGAAGACCAAGGAGATCATTGTGGACTTCACGCATGCTAGGAGCCACACTCATGTCCCCATCTACATCAATGGAGCTGTACTGGAGCGTGTATCAAGCTTCGAATTCCTTGGTGTCCACATTTCTGAGGATCTCACCTGGTCCCTGAACTCCTCCACCCTGATCAAAAAGGCACAACAGTGCCTTTATTTCCTGTGGAGCATCAAGAAAGCTCACCTCTGTCCCAGGATACTGAAAGACTTGTACTGCTGTACCATTGAGAGCATACTCACCAACTGCATCTCAGTGTCGTATGGCAATTGTCCCATATCGGATCATGAAGCACTCCAGCGTGTGTTGAAAACTGACGAGCAGATTATCGGCACCCAATTGCCCACCATTGAGAACATCTACCATAAACACGGCCTGGGCAGAACGAAAAGCATTATCAAAGATGCATGTCACCCTAATCATGGACTTCTTACTCTCCTCCCATCTGGTAGGCGCTACAGGAGCCTCCGCTCCCGCACCAGCAGGCACAGGAAGAGCTTCTTCCCTGAGGCTGTGACCCTGCTGAATCTCACATCACAGCACTAAGCAGGATTGCACCCATATTGTACTGTCTCAGTACTTTTATATTTGTGTGCTGTAGCACTTACTTTTTATTCAGTTATTTTGTAAATAACACTATTCTTTGCATTTCTGGTTAGATGCTAACTGCATTTCATTTGGCTTTATATCTGTACTCGGCACAATGACAATAAAGTTGAATCTAATCTAATCTAATCTAAATTTTTGTACAAAAAAAAAGGTACTTTAGCTCCTGCACTTCAACAAGTACAACAACTCAACAATACAACATAGATTATAAAATCCTTTGGAACATAAAGAATGAAGAATGTATTTTCCATCTCAGAATCTTCAAGACCAAAAGGCAAAGATTCATTTGATTAATTAGTCATTAATCTTTCAGCAATTCCCTTGATATATGTATGATCCTCCTGGTATGTTTTACCTTTTATAGCTTCAGGTACTCCTGTGACACAGATGGATTCCTGGATCAAGTTACATCAATGCATCTCTATCACTTGGAAACGAGGACCATCCATCCAAAAGCAATATAGTTCTATCCCAACAGGACTGTTTCCTTGTCCAATTTTTCACACATAATATAAACAATAAAGTTCCAGGAGGAAAGACACGCAGTGACGTGGAGAGCATACAAACTCCTTACAGACTGTGGCTTCTGGTTGCCAGCACTGTAAAGGGTTCACAATCTTGCAAGATGCTACTATTTTGTTTGAACGTTCTATGTGTAGCACACAGCAGGCCCATGTTTTACAAGGAGCATTTGGAATAACTTTCTGTAACTGAACTTTAATCGAGTTACAACTGTAAAGGAAGATTATATTGTTACATACCCCGTGGATATCTTGTGATTGCTTCATGACCATGATGTAATTGAGTATCTGGTGAGCATGATGTAATGGTCTTGTGATGGTGGTGTGATGTAATTTCCCACCAGTGTGAGGTCACATGTGGTAATTTTCCCGCCAGTGAGAGGTCATGTGATGGCCTGTTTCAACAAATATAAAACGGGAAAGCCTTGTTGTGACGCAGGTCAGTTCGTTGTTTAGTTTGTCAGTTACTCCGTTATGCTGCATATTCATCTCATGACGCAGTTTTGTTTTAAAGTGGAGTTTTACTTTCTGTCTTAAATCTCAAAGGTTATTGACAGCAGTCTCGCCAAACACTGCCAGTTCTGGTTTCTACCTTTGCAGTCCAGTGAGAGAGTGAAGAGTTTACCGAAGTACGGAAAACCCGAAGGATCAAGAAAAGTTGGTGTTGTTGGCGGTAATACAGGATCGACCTTATTGAAACCTCATTCAAGGAGGTAGTAACCTGCATCCGAGATAGCCCCTGCATTGTGAAAGTAAAAAGGGCTGGGCACAGCGTTATTCGCCAAGACAAAGTTCAGTGCCTTTAAGCTGTTTTTATTTCCTTTGTTGCAAATCCTTCGGGCAAGGCATATTTTGGCTAGGATCAGCAGTAATGTCACGTCGTCGAGGAATTCGTTACTTCAGGAAAGTCTCTCCTAATTGACTGTGTAAATCATTTAGACTTTAGCATTTACCACTTTAAGAACTGTGATCGCATTTATTGCTTTAAGAACTGTTCGAGTTGCCGTATAGCAGTTAACTTCCGGTTAAAATAGTTGTTTGTTTACTTTTCACTTGTTGTTGAGCTTAGTTTAAATAAATGTTTCAAGTCAAGTCAAGTCAAGTCAACTTTTATTGTCATTTCGACCATAACTGCTGGTACAGTGCATAATAACAATGAGACAACGTTTTTCAGGACCATGGTGTTACATGACACAGTACAAAAAACTAGACTGAACTATGTAAAAAAAAACAACACAGAGAAAGCTACACTAGACTACAGACTTACACTGGACTGCATAAAGTGCACAAAAACAGTGCAGGCATTACAATAAATAATAAACAGGTCAATAGGGCAAGGTGTCAGTTCAGGCTTCGGGTATTGAGGAGTCTGATAGCTTGGGGGAAGAAACTGTTACATAGTCTGGTCGTGAGAGCCCGAAAGCTTTGGAGCCTTTTCCCAGACAGCAGGAGGGAGAAGAGATTGTATGAGGGGTGCATGGGGTCCTTCATAATGCTGTTTCCTTTGCGGATGCAGCGTGTAGTGTAAATGTCCATGATGGCAGGAAAAGAGACCCCGATAATCTTTTCAGCTGACCTCACTATCCGCTGCAGGGTCCTGCGATTCGAGATGGTGTAATTTCTGAACCAGGCAGTGATGCAGCTGCTCAGGATGCTCTCAATACAACCCCTGTAGAATGTGATGAGGATGGGGGATGGGAGATGGACTTTCCCCAACCTTCGCAAAAAGTAGAGATGCTGCTGGGCTTTCTTTGCAATGGAGCTGGTGTTGAGTGATCAGGTGAGATTCTCTGCCAGGTGAACACCAAGAAATTTGGTGCTCGTTACGATCTCTACCAAGGAGCCGTCGATGTTCAGCGGGGAGTGGTTGCTCCGTGCCCTCCTGAAGTCAACAACCATCTCTTTTGTTTTGTTCACATTAAGAGACAGGTTGTTGGCTCTGCACCAGTCCATTAGCCACTGCACCTCCTCTCTGTAAGCTGACTCGTCGTGCTTGCTGATGAGATCCACCACGGTCATGTCATCGGTGAACTTGATGATGTGGTTCGAGCTGTGTGTTACTGCATGGCCGTGGGTCAGCAGAGTGAACAGCAGTGGACTGAGAACACAACCTTGGGGAGCCCCCATGCTCAGTGTGATGGTGTTGGAGATGTTGCTCCCGATCTGGACTGACTCCCAGTCAGGAAGTCTAGGATCCAGTTGCAGAGGGAGGTGTTCAGGCCCAGTAGGCTCAGCTTTCCAATCAGTTTCTGAGGGATGATTGTGTTGAATGCTGAACTGAAGTCTATGAACAGCATCCGAACTTATGTGTCGTTTTTGTCCAGGTGGGTTAGGGCCAGATGGAGGGTGGTGGCAATGGCGTCGTCTGTTGAGCTGTTGGGACGGAGTGCAAACTGCAGGGGGTCCAGTAAGGGGGGCAGCAGGGTCCTGATATGCCTCATGACGAGCCTCTCAAAACACTTCATGATGATAGATGTGAGTGCAACGGGACAGTAGGCACTGAGGCATGACACTGAAGACTTCTTCGGCATGGGGACGATGGTGGTGGCCTTGAAGCACATTAGAATGGTGGCGTTGCTCAGGGAGATGTTGAAGATGTCAATGAGAACATCTGCTAGCTGATCTGCACATCCTCTGAGCACTCTACCAGGGATGTTGTCTGGTCCAGCAGCCTTCCGTGGGTTGACCCTGCACAGGGTTCTTCTCACATCGGCCACAGAGAGACACAGCACCTGGTCATTCGCAGGAGGGGTGGAATGCCTCGCCGCCATGTCTTTTTCCACCTCAAACTGGGCATAGAAGTTATTCAGCGCATTTGGGAGGGAGGCATCACCTGCACAGTCAGGTGATGTTGTCTTGTAATTGGTGATGTCCTGGATGCCCTTCCACATGCGTCGCATGTCACAGCTGTCCTGGAAGTGACTGTGGATTCGCTGGGCATGTGCACGCTTTGCCCCTCTAATGGTCCGAGACAGTTTGTCCCTTGCTGTTGTTAAAGCTGCCTTGTCGCCTGCTCTGAAGGTGGAGTCGCGGGACCTCAGCAGCGCACACACCTCTGCGGTCATCAATGGCTTCTGGTTGGCACGTATAGTGATGGTCTTGGACAGAGTAACATCATCAATGCACTTGCTGATGTAGCTGGTCACTGATGCTGTGTACTCCTTGAAGTTGGTGGAGTCGCCATCGGTTGCAGCCTCCCTGAACATGTGCCAGTCAGTGTGCTCAAAGCAGTCTTGAAGAGCAGAGATGGCTCCTGCTGACCAGGTTTTCATCTGCGACTGAACTGGTCTGAAGCGCCTGACGAGCAGTCTGTATGCTGAGATTAGCATAACAGAGATGTGGTCTGAGTATCCGAGGTGGGGTCGGGGCTCTGCCCGGTACGTGTCGAGGATGTTTGTGTAAACCAGGTCCAATGCGTTCTCCTCTCTCGTTTAAAAGTCCACATACTGATGGAATTTGGGGAGCACTGACTTAAGGTTCGCGTGGTTAAAATCACCGGCAACAATAAACAGACCATCAGGGTGTGCGTCCTGCAGTTCGCTAATAGCCCTGTACAATTCACAGAGCGCCTCCTTAGCATTAGAGCTGGGGGGAATGTAGACACTGAATATAAGGACAGAGGTGAATTCACGTGGCAAATAAAATGGTCTGCATTGAACTGCCACAAACTCCACTAGCGATGAGCAGTGTCTGGAAACCAGCACAGAGTTCTTACACCATTCCGTGTCGATATAAACACAGACACCGCCACCGCGGACCTTACCGGAGACAGCTGCATCTCTGTCCGAACGAAACAAAGCTAGCCCGTCTCGCTGGATGGCAGCGTCCGAAATCCCATCAGTGAGCCATGTCTCTGTGAAGACAAACGCGGAGCAAACTCTGTACTCCCGCCGAGTATTACGTTGGAGTCAGCCGTAGTCCATTTTATTGTCCAGGGAGCGGACATTGGAGAGCAGAGTGGATGGGAGAGCCGGCTGGCTAGGGTTTGCTTTTAGCCTGGCACGGACCACTGCCCGTTTGCCTCGCTTCTGCTTCCTCGCACATCGCTTTCGACGTCTCCATCTCTGGCTACCAGCATCAGGCAAGTCCGAGGAATGTAGGCCCGTTCCCCTCAGCAAGCCGAGGTCGCGTAGTTCACCCAGCAGATCTTTGTGAAGGTTAGTTTTTGGGCGATCTCTGTATTGTAGTAGTATCTGGCGATGGTAGATAGCCGCTCTGTTATCCATGTGCCCGAATCGAAAATTGTGTATCAAACTTAAAATAGAAAATTAAATTAAAGTAACACCAGGTCTGAAAGGCCGCTGCTGCTGCGCCACCTCATGGGAAGCTTGGTTTATAAAAACCTGTTTCAATTATATATTCATTGCTGCCATATTGTAACAACATAAGTGACTATTATGCATTAAAATTCATATTTGGTGATGCTTTAATGGAAATCTTTAAGGCATTCATACCAAATATCTTCGTAAGCCACAACTTTATGAAATAAACCATGCTTTCCATCCATGCTAGACTAAGCATCGAGCTAGCAAATCAGCTTCGTAAATAAAACAGACAAAAAGCTAAAGAAAAAGCAAGGTTGCCGCCCAATGGGCCACACGGTGTGGAAAGAAATAACAGTTAATGAAATTTGTGGACGAATGTGGCCATTGAAGTAAAAGGATGAAGAACTTGTTACAAGTATGTTCGCATCACTAACTCTGCTTGAAATAATGCAGTTTAAGATTGCCAAATTGGCCTATTTGAAGTGTTAGGAAACAAACTGTTGGCTTTGTGTGCTGGTGGTTCAGCACCCCATGAGTGGTTTTGAGACTCTGCATGAGTGACTGTATGACTGATATTGATTGTACAAGCCTATGTAAGTTGGTAAATTGGTTTATTATTGTCACATGTATCAAGGTACTGTGAAAATCTTTGTTTAGAGTAATAGGAACAGGCACTTCAATTCATCAAGTCCATGCTGGCCTAGTCCCATCTACCTACAGCTGAAATTGGACGACTTCCCTCCCAACCCCTCCCATCCATGTACTTATACAAACTTCTCTTAAATGTTATGACTAAACCTGCCTCTACTACTTTCACAGACAGCTCATTCTATAGTTGCATCACCCTCAAAGTGAAGATCCCACTCAAATTCCTCTTAAGCCTTTCATCCTGTACTTATGAATTTTAGTTCTAGTCTCACCCAGCCTGAGTAGAAAAAAACTACATTCACTCATCCAATTTATACTCCTCACAACTTTGTTTACCTCTAGAAGATCCTTTTCATTCTCCAATGCTCCAGCGAATGAAGTCCTAACCTCCTTTCCCTATAACTCAGGTCCTCAAGTCCTGGTATCATCCTTGTAAATTTTCTCTACACTATTTCAATATTATCGATATCTTCCTTGTAGTTAGGTTACCAAAGCTAAGGGTACACAATTATGATGGGTGTAAGCCATGTATTTAATTTTACAATATTACTCAAATACTAATGAAATATAAAATTTAATATTTCAGTAGTATTTGAGTAATTTTGTAAATTCTAAATATAGAATAGTATAGAGGCAAGCAGGTTTTTTTCTACTGAGGTTAAGTGAGACAATTGAGGTCATGGGTTAAGGGTGAAAAGTGAAAAAGGTGAAAGGTGAAATGTATAAGGGGAACGTGAGGGGGATCTGCCTCATTCAGCAGGTGGTGAGAATGTGGAATAAGCTGCCAGCAGAAGTGGTGGATGCAGGTTCAATTTCAACATGTAAGTTAAGTTTGGATAGGTACGTGGATGGAAGGAGTGTGGAGGATTATGGTCCAGCTGCAGGTTGAAGGACTAAGTAGAATAATAGCTTGGCATGGACTAGATGGGCCAAAGGGTCTGTTTCTGTGCTGTAGTGCTTTGCGACTCTACGACTCCAATTAGATCAAGAGGCTCTCTTGTTCATCAGGCTAAAAAAAAAACAGCAGATTATTTCCAGCATTTTGTTTATTTTTCTTTTACATTGAAATAATATTTTGGCTCCATTATATACAAATTTTACACCACACTTTGAAAATGCTACAAGGTCAGACTATTCAAAAATTTGCTCTTGAGCTTAAGTGGCTGTCTGCAATTGGCCTACCTCACTCTGTTATTTCATTCAGAAATCACTACCCCAGTCATTACTTTTCATTAATTGGTTCCTCTTCTTGAGCTGAGTGTATAATCTTGGCCTGATGTGTTAGTGCTGAGTGAACAGGTGCAGATTGTAAGACAAATTTAGAAATTCATTAACTCTGAGCCTGGTTTTGAGGTGGCTAAGCATTCATCATGGAAGTTGTCAACGTTGCTTACAAGACTCATTTGAAGTGTGGCATTGTTCCTACAGGCAGTTTCAGAGGAAGCATTGTCTTGCTCTGCTCAGAAATCAGGAGGAAATTAGTGTTATAATGTTATATCAGGACTTCCTGCAATCAATGCTGGTCACCGACTTCACCGACTGAAGTGAGGTGGGAGACTGAAACATCAAGACGGCAGGCGGTGTGTGCTGCTGTCAGAGGAATCCTGTTCTCTCTCTTTCTGATAGAGAGTGAGAGCCTGTCGGTCCTTGAGTCAGGGGGCTTAGAGAAGTGACGTGGAAGATTGTAACATTGGAACAGCAGGTTGCTAGTCTCCACTCTTTTTGTTGCAGGGGTGACCTCTCTCTCCCTCAGTGAGGGGACAGAACCTACCTGAGATATCGAAGTGCTGGATTATGGACTGTAACTTTTGATGGACTCTAGACCAAGTCCTCTTTAGGGGGCTTTTGCTATTGCTTGCATGGTGAGGGGGCTGGAGGATCAATGCTTCTGCTGGCATATGGGGGGGAAGGGAGAGCGTCGATGTTTCTGCTGTTGCTTGTGTGTGGGAGGGAGTGGGGGCTTTGGGGTTTTGTTGTTTCCATCATTCATTCAATGGGGGTTTCATGTTTTGTGGATGTCTGTGAAGAATAAGAATTTCAGGTTGTACATTCTCTGATATTAAATCAAACCATTTGAACCTCATTGTAGGAAGAATGTCAAGGTTTTCGAAGGAGTTTAGAAGAGTTCTACCAGTTGTTTAGAGCAGAGGATGTTATAATAAAAGCTAATAACTACCAAATAAGAATGTAGATTGTACTAGTGTGGTAACAGGGAACTGCAAACAAAGCCTATAAGTAGAGACATGGATTGCAGCAATGATGACATCCAAGTTTCAGGATCTTCATTAATTATGTTACAGTGAGAACCCATTGTTGTAACAGAAAATTGGATTTGCTGTTATAGACCTGTGGATAACCATTTTATACTGTAATCAGGATCTAGTCTGTTACTTAATTAAGTGTTTCTTTAACCATCCCATCAAAATACAGCCAAACTGGTAATCACATCAATTGAGAATGTAAAAGCTGTACCAAATTCATACTCAGGCAGATCAGCTTTGTCTGGTTTCCTGGTGTGCACCATTTTAATAAATCGCCTGTTATTTCAAACACCAACTGCGTGTGATTCTTCAGTTTCAAATCAAAACATCTAATCAAATCAAGTCTAATTATTATTCAAACCATACATAGATCCCCCTGAACGAAACAGCGTTCCCCTGGGGCCAAATTGCAAAACATTCAAAATAACAAGTGAACATTCAAAGATACCGAGTAACATGATTCAAAATATCGTGCAAAGAAGCATTATCACTCAAATAATACATAGATAGTCCAAGACTCTGAGCGACAATGTCCAGCAATCGATTTTACAGTCTCTCTAGTTTACGGACAGATGCGACCCAGCCTACATTCTGCTGCTCCCACCACTGCACTTTGTTCCTACAGAGAGCACAAGGTATAAAACCCTAAGTTGTTTTCTCTTGAGTGATGAAGGCTGTAGGGAGATCAGATAGAGGTTTATAAATTCTAAGAGGCATAACCAGACAGCTAATATATTATCCCCAGGGAATGTCATACTAGACAGCATACATGTAAAGCGAGACGGCGAAAATTATTTATGTAGTGCCACATTGAATTATGCCAGGAATTCCAATGTTTTGTTTTATTCAGGAAGTGTAGGAACACTGAAGAAAAGAATGTCATCGTTGTCTCATGGAGAAGAAAGCTTTGGTCATCCCCTCCCATCCATCCCATAATCTCTTTGACAACTCGCCATCAGGTAGAAAGTGCCATAGCATTAGAATCAGAACCATCAAGCTGGCTAACAGCTTCTTTCCCCAGGCTGTTAGATTTCTTGCCACCCTGCTGCCAATCTTGCCACTCTGTCTGAATGCCCTGCTGTGCCACCCACTGCCCCCCCCCCCCCAACTCACGGACACACTCTCATCCTGCTCTGGTCACTGTTCACTTTTATTGCTGCTGTTTCACATATTGCTGCGACTCCTCGCCTTATTACAGCAGTGCCAGAAACATAATGCTGTCTCACATAAACCTGCACCTCACGCTTTATGTCAACCTGTCAATCTTCAGGCCATGCCACTCATGTGTTAATGTCATTTTGTGACTGTCTGTGCTGAATATGTGCTGTGCGTGTGTGAGACCAGCTGTACTGCGTTTTGTTGCTTGGCCCAGAGGAACAATGTTTCATTTAGCTAGAAACATGTATATGGCTCAATAACATTAAAGATGAACTTGAACTTGACTCCTGTCCCCATTCTTTTGTAATAAGTAGATACATCCATCTGGTTGTTTCAGTGGGGATTACATATCAGCAGATTGGAATTGACTTCCTCCTGAACTTTCACTTATATCTCTTGAAAATCCGTCTCACTGATTCCAAGAAAGTGATATGATAATTTTGCAGATCTTTAACCCTGGAAAAGGAGATTGTCTCACATTTCCACAATAGATCTCATTTGCCTTCTTACATGTAACAATTCAGAAAGAAGCTATTTGGCCCATTGAATCAATGCTAGCTTCCAAAGAGAGCAGTCTCATCACTCTCTTTCTGCTGCCCTGGTTCCCATGTACTGGTAATACATTTCAACTGACTATCTTTTCATTCTTTTTGACATTAAAATGCACTGAGGGCTAATATACAGTAGCCAAATAATCAACAGGTACATCTTTGGAATGTGGAAAGTTACCAGAAAAATTAAAGGAAATTTACACAGCTACAGAGAAAAATATCTAAAATCTGCATAGATGGAGCCTGAGGTTAGGCCCCTGTAGCAACGAAGTGGCAACATTAACTATTGAGCCACTGTTCTTCCCTGCTGGATGGAATTTCCAGTGGACAGAACAACTCTCATAAATGTTACTTGTTTTAAAAGTTTTACAATAAATTTATATTAAAATACATCAGTTTCATGAGTAATATGTTTGCCTTAAAATTTGTGAGTTTATATCCATTTTTTTCATTTGCAGATTGTGGACAGATACCTTAAAACCTATAAGGAAAAGGTAGTAGATATAAAAGTGGCAACACAGAGCACAGACAGATTTGCATACTTATATGTAGTGCTTGGCTATTTGGTCTGCTTTTTTATTTTGGTTCAGTTCATTGTTTTAATGGATTTTATTTGTATTTTAAATGTTTTTGCATTATTTTCTTACATCTTACTAGAAGCTCAGTGATTATGAATGTTTTTCATTGTCTTTAACAGCCACTTGCCCTGTACAACCCAGCCCTGTGCTGTCCAACATTGTGCAGCCCTGACCTGCGTTGACCCGTATTGTTGGGGTTGTGTCCCCAAATGCACTGCATGTCCTTGCCTTGCACTGCCTGCCACAATATAATGGTGTACTGTTCTATATTGCCCTGTGCTGGTCTGCACTGCCCTGCTCTGTGCTTGCCTGCACTACACTGTGGTACAGAGAGACAGAACTGTGCTGGTATATAAATCTATAAAAGTGATGAGACAGGACGACAGATTCAGATTCATTTATTTATTACATGTACGTCAAAACGTAACTCTGCCGAAGACGGTCCCAAGCCCAGATGCAAAAGGAGGAGGACTGTGCATGGGACTGGTAACCCATCCCACAAACAGCCCAGAGCTACAGAAGCTCCAAAAACCCCATCCCTGGGAGAGAAAGGATCTAAGAAGATGGACGACACCTGGGGATAATTTAGAAAACCTGGCCCAGGACTGAGGACTCTGGCAAGCTACTGTTGGCAGATTAAGCCCCAAGAGGGGTATTGAAGCATATAGTGAAATGTTTCATTTGCATTAACAACTGACACTACCTAAGTTTGTGCTGGGGGCTGTTAGCAAATGTCGCTACGCTTTTTGGCGGCAACATAGCACCCCAAAATTCTCCGCAGAGCAACACAAAACACAACAGGCACCAAAGCAACCACAGCAAAGCATAACCCTTTCCTCCCTCCCAACGTCCACCCACACAGGGCAGCACAGCAGCGCAGAGTTTAGTGAAATGCTTTACAGTGTCAGTAACTAGGTTCAATTCCTGCGGCTGTCTGTGAGGAGTTTGGAGGTTCTCCCCGTGACCACATGCATTTCTTCCAGATGTTCTGATTTCCTCCACATCCCAAAGGTGTATGGGTTAATAGAGTAATTGTTCAAATGGTGTAATTGGATGGCATGGGCTCATTGGATGGAAGGCCTTGTTACTGTGCTGTATCTCTAAATAAAAATAAATAAATTAAATGCACTGACGGTCCTCCAACTCCAGGACAGGTCTGTGGATTTCCAGTCTCCTGTCTCTCTCTAGGCTTCGGCAGGGTGTTGAAGAAACCATTTGACTCATATGACCCCATCAATAGCAGCACTGAGCACAGGAGTTGTTGCACAACATGTTGTGAAATCACACTCGGAGTACTGTTTGCAGATTTGGTCATCCAGTTACAGGCAGGATGCCAGTAAGCTGAAAAGGACGAAGAACAAAATTGCCAAGATACTACCAAACCTGGAGGGCTTGAGTTACAAGGAGAGGCTGGTGTCATGAGCCTGCAGGCCTGTACGCCTATATTTATTAATTGTTGATTATCAAACGTCATTAAGCTCTTGAACTTTCTGCTTAATTTTGTCAAGTTTATTTTAACTGTCATGGTTTTAAGCATACTGTGATTGTCTAAAGCAGATTCCCAAATAGAGCTTATTGCATGGTCCTTGTGTTTTGAGAATGATTCATCCCACAGTGTCGCTTAGTCAAGCCACCGATGCTCAGCTGGAATTCTGTGAATAAGCTCTTGTTTCTGTCTCAACATGGGAGTCTGTCATTACTCCACACCTGGGTTCGGTCATCTGTCAGTGCACACCGTGACAGCTGGATAGACTGGGGATAGTTTTTCCCCTGCAGCGTTGAAGGCTGAGGGGTGATCTTATCAAGGTCTATAAAATCTTGAAGGGTTTAGCGAAGCAGGATGGTCAGAGTCTTTCTCAAGGTTAAGGTGGGTGCAGATTTTAGATGAAAGGGGGCATATTTAAAAGGGACCCAAGAGGCAAGTTTGTCACTTCACAGTGGATGCATATTTTGAGAGAGCTCCAGAGAAGCTGTAGATTTGGGTCCAATTGCAATTTTTAAAAGACGTTTGTACAGATACTTGGATAGGAAAGGTTCAGAGGAACATGGACCCAATGCAGGGAAATGGGACTAGCTGAGATTGGCATCTTGGAGAGAGGAACAACCATGAAACACACCTTCAAGAGGCAGTTCCTCAAGAAGGCCACATCCACTACTAAGGTCCCTCACCATTCATGACATGCCCTCTTCTCATTATTACAATTAGGTAGGAAGTACGGGAGACTCCTTTCCTTCACTATCAGATTTCTGGATAGTTCATGAATGCTGTCTCATCATTCACTGTTTGCACTGTTTATTTTTGCAATTTATAGTAACGTAATGCCTTTGTAAAGCACTGCCACCACAAAGCAACAAATTACATGTCAGATGTCAGTGGTAGTAATTCCGATTCTGGGCAATTTGGGCTGAATGGCCTGGCTCTGTACTGTGTAACTCTATGCTAGTGTAGCACTGAATTATGCAATATTGGCCTGCACTTGCCTACCTTTGCTACTTTGCGTGGCCTGCGCTGGACTCTCTCACCTTTCCTATCCAACCCTGTGCTGTCGAACCCCACAATGACAGCATGTCCCTGGAGAGTTCTCTGTGGCCTCATTCTGTCATGTGCTATCCTGTCCTGTTTTGCCCTACACTGGTTCAGTCTGCCCCATATGTTGCTGACTCTGTCACACCCTCAACCTCACCAGTGAACTGGGAGCTGGCCTGGCTCGGAACACATGCTTCGGGTTGGAGCCACTGCCAATCTCCAGCGTGATTTTCATTTTGATGTTAAATGATAAACAAGTATAAAAGCATCCCCAATAGCTTATCTGAAAGGTGGTTATTTGTAACATAGACTCATAGAACACTAGAGCAGAGAGACCCTTCAGCCCATCTAGCCCATGCTAACCTGTTATTCTGTCTAGTCCCTTTGATCTGCACCAGGACCATAGACTCCATACACCTTCCATCCATGTACTTACCCAAATTTCTCATAAACATTGCAATCAAATCTACATCCACCACATCTGCTGACAACTGGTCTCACAGTCACCCCACCCTCTGATGAAGAAGATTCCCCTCAGCTTCTGTTTAAATATTTCACTGTTTACCCTTAACCCAGGACATCTAGTTCTAATCTCACTAAACCTCCATGGAAAAGGCCTGATTGTGTTTACCCTACTAACAGTATACCTGTCATAGCACTAAAGAAGCATCAATATTTCTAAATTATTTCAGTGAGAAAGGTGTTGTTGAAGTAGTTAGAGGTGTTTAAAGCTACTGCTCTGACACATAGATCTCCTGTAGTGATGTCGTTAGGCCGGGATGATGGATCTGCAATGCCCCAATCATATTTCTTAGAAATAATTATGACTTCAGTCAGTGACACCTTCTCCCTTGGTTTCTCATTAACTTCTATTTTACCATAGCTCCTTGAAGTCTCACTCGGTGACATATTGCTTTGACATTAAGGACAGTACCCTGTAAACTCAACTATAAACAGAGATTGCTGGAAACCTGCAGGTCAGCCAGCAGCTGTGAAGGAGAAGCAAGAGTTAATGTTTCAGGGCAGAGATCCTTCATCAGAGCAGGGATACAGATATAAATGGGTATTATTAGTTGCTGTGAAGATGGCAGGGAAGATGGATAGGACAAAGGGAATATCTGTGATGGAATGAGACCAGATTAAGTAGGTTAATTGTGTTGCTTGAGGTAGCTTATCCTTCTGGTAGTACATAAAATCATGAGGGGTGTAGATAAGTTTAAAGTTTCAAATAAATTTATTAACTAAGTACATATATATGTTACCAAATACCACCTTGAGATTCATTTATTTGGAGGCATTTACAGGAATAAGAGAAATGCAACAGAATTCTATGAAAAACTGTACTTAATCAAATAAACAATGTGCCAAAGAAGATAATATGTGCAAATAAAGTTGGATTGTTGCAGTCTTTTTCCCAGGGTAGGGGAAGTCTAAAACGAGGGGGCAATAGTTTTTGGTGAAAGGGCAAAGATTTATTAATTTATTGACATACAATGCGGAGCAGGCCCTTCCAGCCCTTCGAGCTGTACCAACCAGTAACCCAAGCCTAGGCACGGGACAATTTACATTGGGCAATTAACCTACCAACAGGCATGTCTTTGGAATATGGGAGGAAATTGGAGCACCTGGAGGAATCCCACACGGTCATGGAGAGAACATACAGTACAAACTCCTTACAGGCGGTAGCAAGAATTGAACTTGGGTCACTGGCACTGTAAAGTGTTGTGTTAACCCTTATGCTACAGTGCCACCCCAAATTCAAGAGAGACATGTGAGAAATACAGATAAGATGTCTTTAGATTTCTCTTTACAGTTTTCATACTCTTTAGTAGGAAATAATGAGTGGGTTTAAGACCATAAGATACAGGAACAGAAGTAGGCCATTCGGCCCATCGAGTCTGCTCCGCCATTCAACCATGGGCTGATCAAATTCTTCCGGTCATCCCCACTCCTCTGCCTTCACCCCTCATTCTCCGATGCCCAGACTAATCAACAACCTATCTATCTCTGCCTTGAATACATCCAATGACCTGGCCTCCACAGCCACTCGTGGCAACATAGTCCACAGATTTAGCACCCTCACATTAAAGTAATTTCTCCACATCTGTTCTAAATGGGTATCATTCAATCTTGAAGTTGTGCCCTCTTATCCTAGAATCTACCATTGGAAATAACTTTGCCATATCTAATCTGTTCAGGCATTTTTACATTCTGAATGTTTCTATGATATCCCCCCTCATTCTCCTAAACTCTAGGGAATACAGCCCAGGAGCTGCCAGACATTCCTCATACGGTAACCCTTTCATTCCTGGAATTATTCTTGTGAATCTTCTCTGAACCCTCACCAATGTCAGTATATCCTTTCTAAAATAAGGAGCCCAAAACTGCACACAATACTCCAAGTGTTGTCTCATGAGTGCCTTATAGAGCCTCAACATCACATTTCTGCTCTTATATTCTATACCTCTAGAAATGAATGCCAACACTGCATTTGCCTTCTTTATGACCAACTCAACCTGGAGGTTAACCTTTAGGATATCCTACACATGGACTCCCAAGTCCATTTGCATCTCCGCATTTTGAATGATCTCCCCATCTAAATAATAGTCTGCCTGTTTATTTCTTTCACCAAAGTGTATGACCATACACTTTCCAACATTGTATTTCATCTGCCACTTCTTTACCGATTCCCCTAAACTATCTGTGTCTCTCTGTTTCCTCAACACTACCCGCTCCTCCACCTATCTTTGTATCATCGGCAAATTTAGCCACAAATCCATCAATACCATTGTCCAAATCATTGACATACATCGTAAAAAGCTGCAGTCCCAACACCGACCCCTATGGATCTCCACTAGTAACCAGCAGCCAGCCAGAATAGGATCCCTTTATTGCCACTCTCTGTTTTCTGCCAATCAACCAATGCTCCACCCATGCTGGTAACTTCCCTGTAATTCCATGGGCTCTTGTCTTGCTAAGCAGCCTCATGTGCAGCACCTTGTCAAAGGCCTTCTGAAAATTCAAGTACACCATGTCTACTGCATCTCCTTTGTCTACCCTGCTTGTAATTTCTGCAAAGAATTGCAGTCGGTTTGTCAGGCACGATTTTCCTTTCAGAAAATCATGCTGGCCTTGGCCTATCTTGTCATGTGCCCCCAGGTACTCCATAATCTCATCTCCAACAATTGATTCCAACAACTTCCCAACCTCTATGTCAGGCTAACAGGTCTATAGTTTCCTTTCTGCTGCCTCTCACACTTCTTAAATAGCAGTGTAACATTTGTTATTTTCCAGTCATCCGTACAATTCTTGAAAGATCATTGTTAATGCCTCCACAATCTATCTAGCTACTTCCCTCAGAACCAGAGGGTGCAATCCATAAGTTCCGGGAAATTTATCCACTCTCAGACCATTAAGCTTCCTGAGCGTCTTCTCAGTCGTAATTTTCACTGCACAAGCTTCTCTTCCCTGACACTCTTGAATGTCCGGTATACTGCACATTTCTTCCTCTGTGAAGACTGATGCAAAATACGCATTCAGTTCCTCTGCCATCTCTGCATCTCTCATTACAGTATCTCCAGTGTCATTTTGTATTGGTCCTATATCTACCCTCAACTCTCTTTTACCCTTTATTTACTTAAAAAAGCTTTTAGTATCTTCTTTGATATTAGTCACCAGCTTCCTTTCATAATTCACCTTTTCCTTCCTAATGACCTTCTTAATTTCCTTCTGTAAGTTTTTAAAAGCTTCCCAATCCTCTATCTTCCCACTAGCTCTGGCTTTCTTGTATGCTTTCTCTTTTGTTTTTACTTTGGCTTTGACTTCACTTGTCAAAGTGTACTTCTGCCCTTTGAAAATGTCCTCTTGCTTGGAATATATCAGTCTTCCACATCCCTCATTTTTTCACAGAAATTCCAGCCATTGTTGCTCTGCTGTCCTTCCTGCTAGTGTCTCTTTCCCATCAACCTTGGCCAGTTCCCCTCTCATGCCATTGTAAATTCCTTTCTTCCACTGAAATAGCGATACAATACATTGGATTTTATTTTTTCCCTCTCAATATCTGCTCCCAAGGGTTACTTAACCTTAAGCTCCCTTATCACCTCCAGATCACTTCCAGCACAACCAGTCCCCTAGCAGGCTCAACAACAAAGCTGTTCTAAAAGGCCATCTCTCAGACCTTCCACACATTTTCACACAGAGTGTGGTGGGTACATGGAACGAGTTGATAAAATGTCTTCTTATCCTTTGTCCTGTACATTCTACCAACCACCTTCTCTCACAACTTTAATTTACATTTTAATTCTCTCTTTCCCTTTTATTACCTGGAATGTTAATGCTGTTTCTGTTTCTGTTGCCACAGATGTTGCCTGATCTGCTGGTCTTTTTTCCGTTTTCTTTTTAGCTATTCAGCATCTGTGTGTTGTTTTTAAATTTTTATTCATTAAATAAGTTCCCAATATTTTTCTCCAATCCTGTGACTCAATCTTCATCAAGCAAACATTTACTGTATACTTCCAATGTTACTTTTTCATCATCCTATCCAAGAGTTAGAGGTTCAAAGTTTAAAGTCAACGTACGTATATGTTAGTATATATTACCCTAAGATTCATTTTCTTGTGGGTATTCACTGTAGAACATAGAAATGCAGTAGTATCGAAGAAAAACTACACAAAACAGCGATGGACAGACAACCAGAGGCAGTCTGGCCACTGACTCACTCCCATGTCAATCTTCTTATTCATATTCGCATGCATGCCATACCTGTCTTAAGAATGCCCAAACTACAGACAGGGTTACCTGATGCACTGATGCACAGTATCAGATTTACACCACATGTACCGCTAAAGAAATGCCTATTCTGCCCATGAAGACTTTGCAAAGTGTCACTTAGAAGATACTATAAAGATGTGGAAGAAGGTCTTGTGGTCAGATGAGAATGAAGTGGAACTTTTTGACCTCAACACTAAGCAGTACGTGACCTGTAAATCTAGGTAACATCAACCATACTGTAAACTATGATGGAGGTAGCTTCATGCTATGGGGATGATTTTCACCAGCAGGGACTGGAAATCTGGTCAAGATTGATGGAAAGATGAATGCTGCCAAATACAGAGAGATCCTGGAGAAAAACCTGCTAGCTTCTTCCAGAAAACTTAAACTGGGGAGGAAGTATATCATTTAGAAAGACAACGACCCAAAGCACACTGCCAGAGGAACCATGGAATGGTTTCACATGAAGAAAATTGGTGTCCTTGAGTGGTCCAGTCAGAGTCCTGACCTTAACCCAATCGAACAAGACCTCAAGATTGCTGTCCACCACTGCTCTCCAACTAACCTGGCACAGCTTGTGCGATTTTTCAAAAAGGAATGGACAAATTTTGCTCCATCGCTTTGTGCTAAGTTAATAGGCACCTATCCAAAAAGACTACTGGCTATAATAGCTGCGAGAAGTAGTTCAACTAAGTATTGAGCTAAGGGGGATGAGTACTTCTGAACTGGTGACATTTCCGTTTTTGAGTTTTTCATACTGTACAATTTTCCATGCTTTTTTGGACTCCATTGCTAATAAAAAAGGAGCATGTGATTTGTAAATAAAAATTCTCAGTTAAATTGATCAAAATTCCTGGTTGCAAAACTCATTTATGTGAACAAAGGCCTGGGAGATAAACAGCTTTTCAAGGCATTGTATGGTTGTATGACAATTAAACCTGAACTTGACAGATGATAAACCAAAGGAAGCAGCAAATTCAGACCTGAGATAAATGGACTGATGTTCTTCTGGTCCAACCTGGTGTTGCGCTATGATAGAAGGCAATTGGCATAAAACATAATAACTATAAAGAAAAGGTGTCCTTCTGGGAACTGCAGTCATGCAGATCAAATTCCACTGGAAACAAAGGTAAAGAAACAAATTGATTGCATCTTGTGCAAAGGATTCACTCAGCAGACTGCCTAAGCATCAGTTAACAGGGCCAGTAGTTGCTTCGGTGCTTAATCTAACCATTTGCATGTTGAAATTACATTTTCTTTTTCTGCTGCAGGGGTAGAAGATTATATTTAGGTTAATAGAATTTTATTTCTGTTCACTGCAATGATCTGGCAAGAGAATTATTGCTCCTCATCTGGATAGTAACTAAATAGAAAGGCAAGCCTAGAGGTGGCTGTAATGTTAATTAAATCATCAAAGCAGAAATCCCTTGTATATAAAGTGTGGACTTACACTGACTGGCCACTTTATTACACTGAGGGCTTTACTCTTTGGAGAGAAGGAGGATGAGAGGAGACATGATAGAGGTGTACAAGATATTAAGAGGAATAGAGAGAGCGGACAGCCAGCGCCTCTTCCTCAGGGCACCACTGCTCAGTACAAGAGGACATGGCTTTAAGGTAAGGGGAGGGAAGTTCAAGGGGGATATGAGAGGAAGGTTTTTCACTCAGAGAGTGATTGGTGTGTGGAATGCACTGCCTGAGTCAATGGTGGAGGCAGATACACTAGTGAAGTTTAAGAGACTACTAGACAGGTATATGCAGGAATTTAAGGTGGGGGGTTATATGGGAGGCAGGGTTTGAAGGTCGGCACAACATTGTGGGCTGAAGGGCCTGTAATGTGTTGCACTATTCTATGTTCTATGTTCTTTTATTAGGTACACCTGAACATCTGCTCATTAATGCAAACATCTAATCAGAGCCAATCACGTGGCAGTAATTCAATGCATAAAAGCATGCAGACATGGTCAAGAGGTTCAGTGTTGCTCAAACCAAACATCAGAATGGGGAAGAAATGTGATCTAAGTGACTTTGATCGTGGAATGATTGTTGGTTTCAGACAAAGGGATTTGAGTATCTTAGAAACTGTTGATCTGGGATTTTGATGCACACGCTTACAGAGATTGATACAAGAAAAGAACATAAAATCAGTGAGTGGCAGTTCTGCGGTCAAATGCCTTGTTAATGAGAGAGGGCAGAGGAGAATGGCAAGACTAGTTCACCCTGACAGGTAGATGACAGTACTTCAAATAACCACGTTACAACTGTTGTGAGCATATGAGCATCTCTGATGCACAACACGTCAAACTTTGAAGTGGATGCATTACAGCTGGAGGTACCCAATAAAGTGGCCATTGAGTGTATTTCCTCTACTACATTGTGGACATTTCATTGTTTGTAAAACCCTTTGAGTCATTCCAAAACACACGTGAAAAACACTATGGGAAAGCAACCAGGTCTTCAGATGATGAAGAGTCATAGAGTCATGCAGAATGAAAACAGGCCCTTTGGACAACTCATCACTGCCAGCCATGTTTTTCAACAAGTTTGTCCCATTTGTCTACATTTGGCCCGCATCTCTCTAAATCCTCCTATCCAGAAAACCATGAAACCGTAAGACCACAGGAGAGAATTAGGTCATTCAGTCCATTGAACCTACTTGATGTTTGGTTGAAATCACTGCATCAGAACTGAGAATGGAGAGCGGTGAGTCAGGAACTTGAGGTGAATGCCTAAGCAGCCCTTTCAGGTGAGGCAAAGATTCACATACACCTCATCTACTGGATTAAGTACTCCTGTGGAGGCTTCCTCTCCTAAAGATTGGATAACTGTTTTGTAGAGCATATGCACTCTTTCTCCAATAGCCATCCAGAGCTCTGAGCTCCATTTATTTCCATTCCTCCATTGACCTGTTCATCCATGGCCTTCTCCACTGCCGCTATGAGGCCCAATGTAAACCAAAGAAACAAGACCCATTATCATTGAGCAATTTTCTGCATTAATAATTGATAACAATCACGTGGAGAGCTTTTGGCTTTAGAGTGTACATGCTTTAGGCAGAAAAAGTGAAATAAATCCAAAGGTGTGTGAGGTATGCACTTTGAGAGGTATAACAAGACATTGCATCATAAATAGGGAGATAGAAAGGGCAAGGTTACAAAAGGGCCTTGAAGTATCTGCCCACAGGTTATGAAAATAGCAGAATAGACAAATTAGGTTTATGAGATGCTTTCTTTTGTTAGACAAAGCATATTGGAAGGTCTCAGCCTGAAATGTCGACTGTTTATTCCCCTCACACAGATGGTACCTGACTTGTTGAGTTCCTCCAGCAATTTGTATGTGTAGTTCAACTAGTGCAGTTTCTCTCTCCTCACCTCATTCCAACTGCCTCTCCTTTGTGTCTCCTTTCAGTTTGTCTGCCTCTATCCAACACCTGCCTGCCTCCCTCCCAACTCCAGCTCTGTTTCCCCATGACCTACTTCATCTTTCTTTAGACCACCAATTACCTCAGACTCTTGACTCACCGACTCCCCTCTCCATTGTACATTGACCAGCTCCCTTTTCCACCCTCAGTTCCGATGAAGTGTTTTGACTTGAAACATCAAACTTTGCTTTCCTTCCAACAGATGCTACTCGACCCCTTGAGATCCTCCAACAGATTTTGTTGCTCCAGATTCCAGCATCCAGAGTCCCTTGTGTCTGCAGCATCTACAATCGGAGCCAATTATTCAAAAACATTTAAAATATTTCTATAATACTTTTATGTCTTTTAATAAATTTTGCATTAATTTAAATGATATGGGGGAATATTCAATTGCTTTTTGTTAATGTTGGTTGATGTTGAATGCTTCTAAATCTAGAAACAACTGTAATTTTTGGCAATTGAGAAAACCAAGTGTGTATCCATGCTGGAGATGTGGTGGTGGTAGATTGTGTGGCCTGACTATCTACAGAGAGTGGATTCCCTTACTGGAGAATGCCTGTAAATGTCTCTATTTAATGTGGGGAGCTGATGCACCACACTGTCCTTGACAGTTTGGGGTCATGGTCCATTGGCATAGAATACAAGACCATTCACTGCTTCATCATTCCTCCACCGTCACTGCCACGGTGATGTGTCATCATCTTCCGCCAGTTCCACCACAGAGTTCCTGGTTGGATTGCTCCTCATCTAAAAATTGCCCCTTGACATTAGCACCATGGGTGACACTACTACAAGCTTAAGTTCAGATGGCATCATGCTTGGGATCTTAGGAACTCACAAGCCTCTCCATCACAACAAGATGACAATCCTCAGACAATGAGGTACACAATTCATCTATACAAATTCATCATTTGCTTTAAGGTGGAAGGTTCCTTGGTCATTTATCCATCACAAGATGTGTGCATCGCTGGCTATGCTGACATTTATTGTCGTCTCTTAATCACCCCTGAACGAAGGAGACAGCCGGGCTAATGCACTTGGATTCTCCGAGACCTCCGACCACACCGTGCGGATGACAGATTTCCTTCCCTGGAGGGCATTAGGGTGGCACGGTAGCATAGTGGTCACCACAACGCTTTGCAGTACCAGCAGCCTGGGTTCAATTCCTGTCGCTGTCTGTAAGGAGTTTGTATATGTCCTCCTCACCCAATACCGAGACTGCATGGGTTTCCTCTGCATTCTCCAGTTTCCTCCCCACAGTCCAAAGATGCACTGCATGGTAGGTTAATTGTTCAGTGTAAATCGTCCCATGATTAGGCTTGGGTTAAATTGGGGGAATTGCTGGGTGGTGTGGATTAAAGGGCCTATTCCATGCTGTATCTCAATAAATACAGTAAATAAATAAATTAGTGAATCAGAAGGGTTTCATTATAATCCTGTAGTATTGTCTCCATGCTCTCTGGGACTAGCTTCTTCTGTTAAACAAAATGCACACTGAGTGGCCACTTCATTAGGGTAGGAGCGGAACCCAGAATGGTCTTCTGCTGCTGTATGCCATCCACTTCAAGGTTCAATGTGCTGTATGTTCAGAGAGGTTCTTCTGCACATCACTGTTGTAATGCATGGCTATATGAGTTATTGTCATCTCCCTGTTAGCTTGAATCAGTCTGGCCATTCTCCTCCGACCTCTCCCATTAACAAGGAGGTGCTTTCACCCACAGAACTACCACCAACTGGACTTTTTTTTTTGTCTTTTGCTCCAATCTATGTAAACTTTAGAGTCCGCTGTGTGTGAGAATCATAGGAAAACAGCAATTTCTGAGATACCCAAGGCACCAATGGTCAAAGTCACTTAGAACACATTTCTTCCCCATTCTTGTGTTTGGTCTGAACAACAACTGAACCTCATGACCACGTCTGCATGTGTTTATGCATTGAGTTTTTGCACCATGATTAGCAGATTAGATATTTGCATCAATGAGCAAATATACAGGTGTACTTAATAAAGTGTCCACTGAGTTTAGATTTATTTAATTACTTGAATTTAAATTCTCTACCTGTCATGATGGTCTTTGAGCTCATTTTTCAGAAATCAATGGTCCAGAACTCTGGCTGCTAGCCCAGTAAATTAAATGCTACACTGCTGTATCTAACTTATACGGCTCAGCCTCTAACACATAGCTCCTCACTGCTAAGCGATAGGCCAGCTTTTCTCTGCAAGTGTTTGCCAAGAATTCTGCAGAAAATTAGTTTCAATGTTTATTTATATATTTAGAGCTGCAGTGTGCCAAAATTGGCCCTTTTGACCCAACAAGACACACTACCCACCCAGCAAAACACCTATTTAACCGTTGGCTAATCATGTGACAATTTACAATGACCAAGCAACCTACTAACTGGTACATCTTTGGACTGTGGAACTGTTACGGTCATGTGAAGCCATGGCAGAAGGTGGTGCATTGTCTTTTGAACAGTTGTTGCATATCACAAGTCCTGGTTATGCGACCACTGATGCCAGCTAGATAACCTTTCAAGAGTATTGTTAACGGTTGGGGTCACCCATCTTGTAAAGACACTCCCCAGCAGAAGGTAATGGCAAACCACTTCTCTAGAAAAATTTGCCAAGGACAATCATAGTCATAGACCATGATCGCCCATGTCATATGACATGGCACATGATGATGAAGATGATCACTCTTTAACGTTCTTAAGGAAACAATCCAGGTTGGCACAAGCTCTCCTTATAGCAAATACTTTGCAATCCTGGTGAACTCTCCTTCACTCTCTCTGAAGCCTCCACATCTTTTCTGCATGGGGTGACCAGAAAGGCACGCAATACCTTGAAGGAAGCATAACCAAAGAGTTTTACAGCTGGAACATGGCTTCCTTACTCAATGCTTCAAGCGATGAATGCAGTCATTCCATATGCTTTTTGCCCCCTTACTTTCTAGTCCTGAGGACGTGTCTCTCTTTGAAACATAGAATAGATGCTGTCTGACCTGCTGAGTTTCTACAGCATATAGTGCTTGTGTGTTGCTCTGGATTTCCAACATCTTCAGAATCTTTTGTATTTATGATATGCATTCTTTACCATCCTATCTAATTGTATTACCTTCTTCACCCCAATATATCTTAAGTTTCATGTTTATTTTCTATTATAGAGTTCTGCACATAATCTGCTTTCTAATATGCTGGAACAGTTCATTGAAATGTAATATGCCTTGCTTATCTTGCTGTTCCATGAAGATAATTTCAGTCTGTTAACAGTGATGTGTCTCTTGACCCATTTTTCAGGCTGTGGGCTCTGAATACTTAGAAGAAGATTAGCTTCATTTGTCACATGTACATCAAACCATGCAGTAAAGTGGGTCATTTGTGTCAAATCAGTGGGGAATGTGCTTGCTGCCCGCAAATGTCAACACACTTCGGCACCAACACTCACTCACTAACACTAAATGTATAGCAATATAGTAACATTCAATACACACGAAATGCTGGAGGAACTCAGCAGACCAGGCAGCATCTTTGAAAAAGAGTAAACAGTTGATGTTTTGGGCCAACACCGCATCTGCAGATTTTGTCATGTGTGTAATAATCCTTTCCTGTGCCTATCTTGCAGCATTCAGTGTTTACTGCAATATTTTGATAGCTTAATTGTCCAAATTAATTTCTGCAAATTCTATCCTCTCAATCTTCTTCTTTTTTCATTCCCCATTCTGGCTTCCCTTTCAGCCTATCTCTTCTCAGATGCCTAGAACCGCCCCCAGTGCCCCTTTTCCTTCCCTTTCTTTAATGGTCCTCTCTCCTCTTCTATCAAATTCTGCCTTCTTCAGCCCTTTACTTTTCCCACCTATCACCTCCCAGCTTCTCACTAACCCCCTCCCACCCATCCACCCTTTACCTGGTCTCACCTATTACCTGCCAACTTGTACTCCTTCCCCCCCACCATGGCCCCCACCTATTCACTTTCTGCCCCTTTCTTGTCCTGTCCTGATGAAGGTTCTCCCTAAAACATCGACTCCAGGTGCTGGCTGGCCTTCTGAGTGTGTTGCTCTGTCTATTCACAGACCTCCCTGGTGCCATGGTGAGTCAGAATGCAAACTAGAAGAACAACACCTCAGATTACTTTCCCAGTCCTACTTGTCTGCGTAGTTTCTTTACCCATTTCCACCTGCCCATCACCTACATACCCATCCTCCAGGGTTTCTTCTCTCCTGGCCTACCCTTCCAATGTCCTCTGCCACCGAGCTCTATCTGCTGAACTTATTTTTCCTTATCTGTTTCCAATCATTGTCTACCAGTCTCACACCTCCCTCTCACTCTTTGTACTTGCTACTTTCCTTCTACAGCAGGAGTTCCCAGCCTGGGGTCAATGGCAGAAGAAAAGTTGGTGACCCCTGCACCAGTCCTGATTCTCAGTCCTGATGCAGCTAATTTGCTATGTGTTTTGCATAATAACACATAGAATGCCTTTATTCTGAATTTCTGCCAGAAGAAAATGTTTCTTTCAATCAACCATTTGATTCCCTTGCCCATTCTAAACCACCCTTTAATGTAACCAACTGAAGGAATATTTTCATAAGGGGCAATTTTCAATTCAGCAGAGTGTGAGTGGAGGAATACATCAGCAACGTTCTGATAGGTACTGTGTAGGGAATAAAAAGTTGGGGACAGGCAGTTCTTCAGAAATGAAAAGTAAATTACCTAAAGCATTAGCAATATTTTTAAAACATAAGAGATTCTGCAGATGCAGGAAATGTTGACTAATACTCAAAAAATGTTGGAGGAACTCAGCAAGTCAGGCAGCATTTATGCAGGGCAATAAAGAGTCAACATTCTGGCCAGGACCCTTTATCAGTCCTGTGGAAGTGTCGCAGCCTAAAACATCAACAGTTTATTCCTCTTTGTGGATGCTGCTGATTTCCTCCAGCATTTTGTGCATATTGCTCAACACTTTTTTTCTTCACAGATGCTGTCTGACAGGTGAGTGGTTCCAGCAATTTCAGTTTTTACTTCCACATTCTCATCTGGTATCCTGTTTGTGTCACAATTGAATCATTGCTTCATCTCCTCAGCGACACTTGGCCAGCTCCAGTGACCCAGGTTTGATCTGGAATTCTGGTGATGCCCTGTCCTTGCGGAGTTTGTGTATCTACCTGTGACCACATGGGATTCCCTCCCAATTCCCATATCCTAAAGACATGATGGTTGGCTAATGAGCTATGCCGAAGAGCCCCTGTTAGGTGGATGATGGAAAAAAATTAGGGTGGAGTTGGTGGACATGTGATGGAGAATAGGGAATGGGATTAATGAGGTTGATCTGTGTCCATGAATAGACCCAGTATGCTGACTGGCTTCTGTGCCATCAGAAATATGAAGAACATTCCAGATTTTTGCCTTGCTGTTTTAAAAAAAAAATTCTCAGAGAATCAGAGTACAATTAACAAACACAAGGGAGTGGTGAGTGTCTGGTATGCTCTGTCAGGGGTGTTGCTAGAAGCAACTACAACATTGCAATCTAAGAGCTTCCTTGAGGCTGTCCTGTGGGGGGGGGGGTTGTGCCTTATTCTGGTTGTTGAAAGCCACTTCCATTGTGACTACAACACACAAAAAATGCTGGTGGAACGCAGCAGGCCAGGCAGGCCCTTCCTGTCGAAGGGTCTCAGCCCGAAACGTCGACAGTGCTTCTTCCTATAGATGCTGCCTGGCCTGTTGTGATCCACCAGCATTTTGTGTGTGTTGCTTGAATTTTCAGCATCTGCAGATTTCCTCGTGTTTCCATTGTGATTGGTTAGTTTAGACGGTACAGCTGCTTTTCCCATTGGATAGATGACTGGTGTCCAGTTTCAAATATCTTGGGTATATAAAATAACGTGTAGCAGGGGCTTGCTTTCTTCTTTTTTTGTTTAAGACATGACCATTGGGAAGATATGCTCTTCACGCACTTTTAAGTAAGTATGTTTGTTGAATGTATGTACTTGTTGAGTATTTGGCTTTGTAGTATCTGTGACTTGGGGAACATGAATGTTTGATCAAATTTTTACTGTTTCTAAATGAATGATTAATTTACCTATTCGCAGACAGTGCTTCCTGAATAACTTGCCAGACTCACAAACCTAATTGAACATTACAGAGGCACATGAATATGCAAAGAATGAAGGGATATAGTCCATATGCCAACATAGTTAAGGCACTCGTTTCGTTAGTTTGAACAACACTGTGGCAGAAAGGTCATCTACTGCTCTATGCCCTCTCCAGGCATTATCATCTTGTCACAGTGAAGAGGCTTTTGAGTTCCTAAGATACTATGAGTGATGCTGACTGGAGTTTAGCCGTCAGGCACTCAGCTCCAGCCATTGTGTTAAGTCAAGGGGAGGTTCGAATCCAAGAATGATCCAACCAAAACCTCAATAGCAGAGCTGGCGGAAGATGATGACCCAGCAGAAAGACAGCGAAGGTGGAGGAAGGCGGCAGCAGCGATGTGTCACAGGGCATGCCATGCCACTGGACCCCGACTCCGATCGGTGGGGCTGAAGCTTCCCTTCCCATGCATCAGCCTCCCCACATTAAACAGAGTCACATACAGGCATTCTACATTAAGGGAATCCACCCCAGCCCCTAAAGAGAAAATACTCGACTCGAATAATCACACTTATAACTACTCTATGTTCAAAGGTTTGTTTTAGGCACCCATCCAGTAAGCCTGAAAATAGACCCGTGTAAATCAAAGTGCCGGAAGCCCATATTCTGCACATTTGGTAATATCCAAGAATATCACTGAAAGTTATGGAGGTGTAAGATGACAAAATGAAATGAGCCAAGGAAAGAGGTGTTGAGAAGGGCAACAAAAAGCATAGGCTGGAGCTGGTTTAAAATCAAATACCAATATAGAGCTGAGACCTAGAGATGCAGCACGGGTGGGATGGAGCCTCGGAAAGTGCAAGAAGTTTCTTTGCCTCTCAGATGATTTTGGGAACAATATGCATGCACTGCCTTAAACTAAGAAGCAAGTTGAGATTGAATGGGGAGAAGGAAATAAAAGTCCCCCAGCCACAACAATGAATCATGTTATTGGACTTATGACAACATTGTAAATCACCACTGTAAATAGCCCCAGCAAAAGAGCTGTGTGTGATGTGAGCCATCTTTAACAATATCTGATATTGTCTAATACAAGAGCTATCGTACAATGATAGCAGCACAAATCTGAAAGTTTCCTGATAGAAATGTTACAAAATTGACAAGTGATGTCAGCAGCTTTCTTGACAAATTTCTGTAATACAGTGATGGAGCTGAGAACTGCACTATTCAAGTGAGTTACACCTTATTTTTCAAGCTGATACTGTCACAATGTGCACTAGCATTTTCGGAACTCAAGTGCAGAATTTATTTACAATAATTCCAAAGGAACATCAGTGGCTCGGCTTAGCAAAGTGATGAGAAGTAACATTCTCAAAGCTAGGACGCTGTAATAAGTGCAAGTGCAAATAATACACAGGATCTCTGAGCCTATCAAAATAAACTTAACAAGCTTAAACAGAAAGCACCAGGAGTCCACACCACAAAGAGCAAGTCCCTCAAGAAAAGGAGCTCTAAACGATTTACAAAACTCGTAAAACAACAATTACCCAATTCAGGTGCTCTAAAACCCACAGAGCTCATTACAGGTACACATTTGTCTTGTGAACTGATGAGGATATGAGAGGGGATTCAGAGTGCTGAGGTCTGACAAGCTATCTACAATTCCCTGATACTAAAACAGTCAGAAGTCTGTAGAGCATAGGAAAGGTAAATAGATGCCAATTGAAAATTGAATATTACTGTTAAACCCAGCAATTGTGCTGCCTCCAATTTAATGGGATAGATTTTTAGCCAGCTTTTTACAGGGAACTAGAGAGGGTGTGTTAAAATGCAAAGGCATTCATGATTCAAGACTGTTTATTATGGTTATTGTCATTCTTCACTGCGCAAATGTAAAGAACAAAATGATTGTTACTCCAGATCCAATGCAGCATAAAAAATCCAGTTAGTGTAAAAACACAATAAATATAAAAGCAATCCTGCAAAATACAGTATACATGTGGCTGTAAATACATTATATTAGCTTATATTCATAGACTGATTAAATGACACCAGGTGCAGGAGTATCTGAACGGAAGTTGACTCTGAGAGGAAATCAGAAAGTGACGAATTGATGTTGGCAAGACAAACTCTTCTAGGTAGCAGCAGGGCAGATGAACCAAAGTCCCATTTCTCCGTTTGGCAAAAGCTTAAGAATTCATGGCTCATTTTCAAAGTAGGGCTGGTTAATTCTCATATGTGCTTAAAACTTTAAGAGGATTTGTAACTGAATGTGAGTGATGGTGATAGAATCCACTCAGCTCTCTATGACAAGTCTCAATGATGAGTACTTGCTTCCCAGCAACTTGTTGTATGATAATTGCTGCTCATTTCTGCACTGAATAAAGCACAATGTTAGAGGTGTACAAGATGTTAAGGGATGTAAATGTACCCATTTGTGGATAGTGGGAGGAAACCAGAGGACCCAGAAGTTATCTACTCATTTCATAGGCGGATGTACAGAGACTCCTTACGGACGATGCTGGGATTGAACACTGAACTCTGACAGCCCAAGCTGCAACAGAGCTACGCTAACCCTATGCTACTGTGGTGTCTAATTTAATTAGTATGATTTTCAAAGTTTATGGGAAGAAGGTAGAAGAGTAGCAATGAGAGGGATAAATCATCGAATGGCGGTTTATTTCCCTCTATCGATTCTGCCTGACTTGCTGAGATCCTCCAGAATTTTATGTGCTGCTCTCTTATGTTCAGATTTACCGGAAGTTTTTACTTCAATGTTACCATTTTTTAATACTCTTGGAAATTCAGGGAATTCTTTAAGTAATTAAAATTAATGAGGGTTTTGTATTGAACTGTTAAATTTGACATTAATCTGGTCATCTCTTCAGATTTGCTGATTGTCAAAGATTACCACAGCCAATTAATAACATAAGAACACACAGAACAGAAGCTAAGTAATCCACTGTAGCTGCTTTGCCATGCAACGTAATCATAGCCGATCTTTTACCATAGTGATACTGTCCCAAACTAACCCCATACCTGCTGATTTCCTTAATATAAAAGCAAACTACATAACCAATAAAATGAGTAATTGAACCTTCATGTCTGGGTAGAGTAGTTTAAAAATTCACCACATTTTGCATCAAAGTCAAGTTGATTGACATTCAGTACATGTATGCACAGGTGCAATGAAAAACTTCCAGTAGCAGCATCATTGGCACATAGTGTCATATACGCAGTATTTCCAAGAAAAGGGAAAATTAAGCATAAATTATGCACAACTTTACAGGAAATAACACATTCAGGTCAAAAAATGCAAAGTTAACTTTAGTGCAAGGTGGTCAAAGCAGTTATAGTGTTGCTATGTTCAGGTAGTGATTAATCATGCTGGTTGACTCAAGAACCAAATGAGGGACATTACTGTTCTTGAACTTGCTTCTGTGGGACTTTTCTACCTTCTGCTCAACTGTAGATGCAAGAGTATGAATGGCCTGGAAGGAGGGGTCTCTGAAAATGATTGGTGCCTTCTTGATGAAGCCCCTCCTGTAGATGCCACCAGTAGTTGAGTGGAGATCTGCCTGTGATGTAATGTCTGAGAAGTTTCCATCCTGAATGGCTGACTCCTTATCTTTAGACTATGACCAGTAGTTCTAGGCATCCTAGAGAGGAATACCATTATACCATGATGTTTCATAGATTTCCTATGAAGTCTTGAAAGAAATTTATGTTTACATGAGATCATCTCTCATCTTTCTAAAGACAGTGTAGACTCATTCTGCTTAATCTCTCTTTGCACGAAAAAGGCAATCATCATAGGACTTGACCTGGTGAAACTTCATTGCGCTCCCTCTATTTGTAAATGCATGCTTCCTTCAGTAGGAGGCCAGTCCTGTACATAATATTGTAGGTGTGGACCTATTGGGGTCTATATAATAGGAGCAAAATATCTCCATTTATCAGCCCAAATTCTCCTGCAATAATGGTTAATTATCCTTTTGGCTTCTTGAGTGCTTATTGGGTCAATAATTTAATTCACACCAGGGATGGGGTCCATTCAAAGCACTGACCTCAAAGCATGGAGGGGAAATAATTTCACCTTTCATCACTTTGGCTTGTGACGGGCAAACATTATGAGGAAGCGAGTTCATGGGTTTGGCAAGTGAGTTAGAAGATTCTGATTATGAATAAGCACATTAACCATTTATTTACAGACAAACAGGAAAACATTAAACCAAATATCTAAGTCACCCTAAGTTACAGAAGCTATGACACTAAACTTTGAGTAACTTTTCAAACTCAACAGCTGCTTTATTAAGTCTTTTAAGTGACACAAATACAAAAGCAAACATTCAGCAGATACTTAGCTTAGTGTGTGCATTAAGCTAAGTTTATATCTGCAGCATACTTTCCCAATGGTTCTATAGCTCTGGCCATGACCTCAGTGTGAAGATGAACCCCTGGAAGCAAAGGAAAGCCTGCAAGTCTCTCACACATGCTACTCTTACAGCCCAGACACCGGTATTGTGAGCACAAGACAACCAATGGGAAAGAGCTGCTGTACCCTTTGAACAGGCCAGTCTTCAACCGGCACAGCAGAAACAACTTCCAACCGACAAGTAAACTGAACCTTCACATTACAATTGGGGTGATATTGGGACAGAAAGCTCGTCCAATATTTCCTAGATCATGAAAAACATTGTTTCTTCCCTTCCTTCTGCCATTTTCCTTCTGCATTCTTCAGAGCTTAACAATATACATACATTATTTATGGAATAAATAATGACCTGATGAAAGGTCTCGGACCGAAACATCGACTGTTTGAACTCTTTTCCATAGCATCTGCAGATTTTCTCTTGTTTGTGGTTTTACATACATTATTTGCTGTCTTAACTCATCCTTAATTCTTTTCAACCTTCATGATGTCCTATATTGGATTTTAACCCAGCTCTGTCATAGTGACAGCATATCATTGACAGCGAAGTGCTGTGGGACATCCTGAGCTTGTAAAAGTTTTATTTAAAGATGAGCCTTTTCAATTAAAAAGAAGGAAATTAATGAAATTAAATATTTTTAATTTATGAAGAGGTGACATTTTTAGGTCCAGATGATTTATTGATGTGGAGTTCCTGCTCTTTGCTAAAGTGTATATTCCCCTTCAAGATGTCACACAAGTGAAAAGTAGACATATCATAGACCAATGCAATGTCCTAATAACCTAATATTTTACATAAAGGACATATTCAAGTTTTTAAGAGAAGAATTCGAGAAAGGAAATTTCCAATCCTTACCCTACCTGTATTTTATTTGACTCCAGATCCATCAGTATGATCAGCTCTTACTGGGTACCTCAGTTCAGAGTCAATTAGGCATTGCTCATAAATGAAGGCTTCGCTGTCAGTGAAGGCTTTGTTTGCAATATTAACATCCTGAGAGTGAATATATTAAAATGACAGGCAACTCTATTGTTAACTTTCTATCCAATGGTGGTAATCTACAATCATCTTTTCCATGACTGAGGCAAGCTGTTGTTGCCTTCTTGCCAAATTGAAAAAAGCAATAATATAGAGTTAAAACCATCCATAACAACATACTCTATATGTGAAATACCTACATATGAATTGACATCAAAATTTTAGCCAGTCCAGAAGCATTATATGTGCATGTGGATTTAAATGGTAATGCCTAACTTCTCATACCTACTCCATTGTTTTCAAATCTTTCCATGGTTGTGCCTTTCCTTATCCATGCAATCATTTTCCATTCTGAGAACTCTAATCTCTACATCATCTCCAAATTGAATTGAATTGAATTGAATTGAATGATCTTTATTGTCATTATAGATAGGTACAATGAAACCCTGTTTAGCTTCCTCTCAGGCAATCACACTAAGTGGTAGACAGTACCACTATGTTACAAGACAGTAACAGAAAAACAGTATTAAATAGATAAGTAGCAGAAAATAAGTTACAGCAGCACCAGAATATCACAGTATTGCACAAAGTGCCATTAGTGCAAGTATTTGAGTCCTTGTGTGTGCTCACAGTTTCAGTCACTGTTCTGTGGGAGTGGTGTGGTGGAGGCCACAGCGCTGGGGTAGAAGCTGTTCCTCACTCTATTTGTTCTGGTTTTTAGTGTCCTGAACCTTTTGCTGGACGGCAGCGGGTCAAACAGGGAGTAGCCGGGGTGTGTGGTGTCTCTGGTTATGCTGATTGCTTTCCTCCTGAGTCTGCTGGAATAGATGGTGTCCAGTCCTGGAAGCTCAATCCTGACAATTCACTGGGCTATCTTCACCACGCGATGCAGGTCTTGTCGCTCAGTGGCTGTGCAGCTGGCATACCACACTGTGGCGCTGTTAGTCAGGATGGTTTCAATTGTGCTTCTGTAGAAGTTAAGCAACAGCTTATGTGGGAGTTTGGTCTGTTTCAGCTTTCTGAGGAAGAAGAGTCTTTGTTTTGCCTTTTTTACAAGCAGCGAGGTGTTGGTGGTCCATGTCAGCTGCTTTGACAACATAACTCCAAGGAGCTTTAGGTTTTCCACACTTTCCACTACCTCTCCATGTATATGGATGGGGGTGTGTACTCTGTCCTCTGATCTCCTGAAGTCAATGATCATCTCTTTTGTTTTAGATGTGTTAAGGACCAGGTTGTTGTCCTTACACCACTCCGTCAGATGATCCACCTCGAGCCTGTAGGCTGTTTCATCCTATTCCGAGATCAGGCCAACCACTGTGGTATTGTCCGCAAATTTAATTATGGAGTTGGAGGTGCAGATGAGGGTGCAGTCATGTGTGAAGAATGTGTAGAGCATAGGGCTCAGCACACAGCCCTGCAGTGTGCCTATTTTTAAAATGAGGGTGGTGGAGGTGTGCTTACCAACTCTGACTTGCTGTGGTCGGTCTGTGAGAAAGTCCATGACTCATGAGCACTGGGAGGAGCCAAGGCCAAGAGTGTTCAGTTTGCTGACCAGTTTATGGGGGATGACTGTGTTAAATGCAGAACTGAAGTCCACAAACAACATCCTCACATAAGTGTTTGGTTCCTCTGAGTGAGTAAGTGAGTAATCATATCGCCATTGGTAGCTGACCCTTCAACTTCCCTTCCTAATCCTTCCCCCTCCTCCAACCTTCTTTCTTCTTTTACGATGTTTCTTAAAACCTACCGTTTAGGCTACTATTCTGGCCATCTGCTAAATGTAACTCCTGATAGGAGCTGGTGACACCTGAGCTTGATAGCATGCTTTTGAAATGTCTGGATTTTGACTGGATTCAGAAAATTAGTTGTTTCAGTTTTGAAATACTTTAGCCCAAATATAAGAATTAGCCAGTCAGAAAACACATTGAAATACATTATGTATCTAATCTGCGCTGTCCTTAATGATTGAACCCTTGTCCTTGTATAACTTCAAGGCTTTACTCCCAGAAACCTTCTCTAGGCCCATAAATCAACTCTGGGCAGAGAGAATACTTCACATCCCAAATTCAAGCAGCTCCTGCTCTTCTTTTTAAATGCTGCCTAAGTTCTTCTCCTGAACCAAAATTATCTGGAAAGGGTTAATCAGGTGGTACTGTATTGACTTTTAATTATGCAATTGTACTTACTTCATGTTTCAATTGCAGCTATCCTCATTTTAATTAACCCTCCTCTGTGGATACAGTAATTATGTAGCAGAGGGCATAAGCAATGCAGCATCTTGAGGGTATGCCATTTGAAGTTTATACAAATTTCAACTCACCTAGAACCTGAGACATAAGGTTTTCAACAGTGGTTACTTTGTAAAGAACAGGACAGTGTTCTTTGTACTTCCAGTGTACTTTGTAAAGAACAGACAGGAATAATCAAAAAGAAATAGCCACAATTCATCAGAAGTTTATGAAAACTCCTAAGAAGTTTGAAAGCACATGCTGCCTAAAGACATTAAAGGCTATACCTAAATTAAGAAATTTTTAAAAATTGCTGATAACAGGATGGAAAATGGGAATGCTTACATAAGAAGCCTGTAGGTTTTAAGAAAGTGACTTAGAAAATCTAAGGAAATCTTTGAAATCATGAAATGAAAACAAAATCATTCGCTTCTGATGAAGGGTACTGAATCTGAAGCATTAATTCTGTTTCCCATTCCACAGGAGCTGCCTGACCTGCATTTGTTTTCAGATTTCTAACATCTGCCACGTTCTTAGATTTTATTTAAAATTATGAATGACTCCAACAGGTTAGATGTGAAATGTCATTACTAAGTGTAGAAGGACCCAAAACTAATCACAAATGCAAAACAATCACTAATTAATATGATAAAACATTTCTATTAGAGTAAATTTGTCACAGGAAGGAACTGAGGCAGAGTTTTAATGGACAGATTTCCCCAATGCCGTGTTAAAGGGATTTTCTGTCCATTCACACTCTGATAAGCAATCTGAAACCCTCAAATGGATTCAGAAACATAATCAGTTTAGCAAATGAGAGAAAAGGAAATAATCTGCCACTAATCTGGCCATCTCTTCAGAGTTACTGGTAGTCAAGGGTTATCATAAACAGTTAAGAACATACATGTAACAAGCATGTGCTGAGAAGCTGGCTCAGCTGGAGGAACGGAAGGACACTGGTGGCAATTATGACTTGCAGACACTGTACGGAAAAAAAACCTTTTAATTCCAGCAGGAATTTGAAAGAATGGAAAGAAATATAAACAATGAAAAGGGACTTGAGGTTTTGATAAAAGCAAAGCAACCTGAACAATTGGTTCAATGAAAATTGTCATTTCAATAGGTTTCCTGATGCAGTCATTTTATTACAACTATTGAGTATATCTGGAATTATCTTCCTGTCCTTTATTTAAACTCTATTATTTTGAAGTAAACCCTATTAACTTATTGTCAAAGGTAGTGGAATGATTGTCGGTGCTGAGAGGGTGGCTGCAGTATCTCAGAATTTGCTGAACTGATGAGAAGATGACAGTAATTCAAATAAACACTCTTTTAAACGGTGGTGTGCAGTAGAGCATCTCTGAATGCATAACACATCAATCCTTGAAGTGGATGGGTTACAGCAGCAGAAGACCATGAACATACTCGCAGTGACCACTTTATTCAAAACAGGAGGTTCCTAATAAAATGACCACTAAGTGCAGTATTTTTTAAAATTATTGACAACTGTTGAGTAAATCTAGAATTATCTTCCTGACATTTTTTTCAACTTCATAATTTTGAGATAGACACTATAGCAAAAGGGAGTGTTGGAGTAATAGAGATGGGGAGGGGGCTGTGCAAAATGTCATATTTGGAGGACATCAGGGATATTAGAACGTTTCAGAGTTGTGAAAGGTTACAGAGTTGAGTGGCGCAGGGCGCCAAAGCATTTGAACAGAAGGTCTGATATTTCTTTTTGAAAAGAACAGGTTGCCCCACATACGATAGACAATCACTCCCTGACATCAAGAATGTTTATATTTTGGAAAAAAAAAGCTTGTTCCCACCATAAGGGCAATCTGAGTTGCCCTAATTCTGATCAGATAATTAAAGGTTGCCTATTTTCAAGTCATTGCTTAATAATCATTGTAATAATACCAATCACATTGTGAGCAGTATAATTTTTCATTTAGTTGAAATTGTTTCCCTGGTGAATCACTTCTTTGAGAATAATGTAATTGTATGAAGGTTTTGTATTCCTTCCTAAATGTCTTCAGTGCTTCTAATTGCAACAGTGTTTTTTTTGTTTGATTACAGTCTATTAATAGGAATAGAACAACTTTGTGTAATTAGCTTCACTAATTTGCTATTCACAATTTTGTATTCTGCAGTGATCAATTTTGCTTAAAATAAAAATGGCTCTCTTTACTGTCTCACAGTCCATTGCAGATTTCAAAGTCAGGGAAGCATGGAGAGGTTTTATTACTCTGAGAAGGACTGGCTAACTTAAAGAATTTACAACTAAGCTGTGGCTGTGGCGATCATTGTCAGTACAGCTGAAATATCTGCTGAATTACTCCCAGTCTATCAGTGCTTAACTAAAGTGCTGGCAGAACAATGCAATACACATTCACGAACTATATAACAAAACAAAAACACAAATAAATCCGAGATTCAGCCTTGTAGTCATTATGAATTAAATCTAATTAAGGAGGTTACAGAACAAAGTGGACTAAGATGGTTTTTAAAGCAAACAACTCAGTTTAAAGGAGAATGGAATTATTTTCATTGACACCCTCTTGATAAATGTGGGGAATTATTGTCCTTTTTTTAAGTTAGCTTATATTAGGACAAAATTTGACTGGCTGTCGGGTTGATTAGTTGAGAAATCAGGTTGCAGGAACAACACCTTATATTTTGTCTGGGTAGCCTCCAACCTGATAGCATGAACATCGATTTCTCAAATTTCCAATAATGATTCCCCCCCCCCCCCCCCAATCCTTCACCATTCCCCATCCCTTTCCCCTCTCTCACCTTATCTCCTTGCCTGCCCATCACCTCCCTCTGGTGCTCCTCACCACTTTTCTTTCTTCCATGGCCTTCTGTCCTCACCAGACTCCCCCTTCTCCAGCCCTGTATCTCTTTCACCAATCAACTTCCCTGCTCTTTACTGCACACCTCCTCCTCCTGATTTCATCTATCACCCTGCATTTCTCCCTTCCCTTCCCCCACCTTTTAACTCTATTCATCTTTTTCACTCCAGTCTTGCTGAAGCATCTCAGCCTGAAATGTCGACTGTTTACTCTTTTCCATAGATGCTGCCTGACCTGCTGAGTTCCTCCAGCATTTTGTGTGTGTTGCTTGGATTTCCAGCATATGCAGATTTTCTCTTTTTTGTGAAGGAAATAATCTCACTATGTATTTTCAGAAATGTTCGATTAATATATATTGTTTCACAGAATGCATTCCCAATATGTCTTACTGTCATGTTTCAGCTAACATCAGGTAGAAGAGATTCTTAATGACTTTTTGATATTCAATAATTAAAAAAATAAAATTCAGTGGTTAATACTGCTTCCTCCAAGCTAAATAGACTTCTTCTAGAACAGGGATTCCCAACCGGGGTCCACAGACCCCCTTGCTTAATGGTATCAGTCCATGGCTGGGAAAATCTGTTCTAGAAGATTGAGGGGATCTATCAAACATTGAAAAGCCTAGATAGAGTGAATGTGGAGGGGATGTTTCCCCTTGTGGTGGAGTCAAAACCAAAGGGCACAGCCTCAGAATACAAGGGCATCCTTTTAGAACAGAGATGAGAAGGCTTTTATTTATCCAGAGGGTGGTGCACCTGTTGAATTCATTGCCACAGATAGCTGTGGAGACCAAGTCAATGGGTATATTTAAAGCAGAGGACAATGGGTTCTTGATTAGTAAGGGAGTCAGGCAGAAAACAGCAAAGTGGTTGAGAGGGATAATAAATCAGCCATGATGGCATGATGGAGGAAACTTGATGGGCTAAATGGCTTAATTCTGTTCCTATATCCTATGGTCTTGTGCTCCTCTACATCATCGCTGGCAAATAAGAAATGATTCAATCACTTTTGGAATCTTTTGCTAAGTTTTGCATTTAGCTATGCTTCTGGGGTATGTTTCATTTTAAACCATCACTTGTAGCTTCAATTTGCTCACTACAGGTATCAGACTGGAGGGGTAGAGACAGATGGAGCTACGTCCAATCAGGCAGCATGGTTAGTCGGCATTTAGTGGTAAGTATTGTCACATGGACAAAGGTAGAGTGAAAAACATTGTTTTGCATGCTATCCATCAAGATAGTTTCATCACATTAGTCTATCAAATACAAGACATTCTCAACTTTTATTTTGCCATGGACTCTTACTACTAACGAGGGGTCCGTGGCCCCAGGTTGGAAACCCTTTGTTTAGAATAAAGTGTTACAGTTGCCGTGAAAGCAGACAACAAGGTGGAAGCAAACTGTGAGGTCAAGCATCCATCTTACCATACAAGAGGTCTGTTCAACCCTCCAGGGACATCGAGTGATGTCTGTGGGGAATTTACACTTAGTCTCTTTGACGATATGGGTTTTCTCAGAATGCTCGGCTTTCCCCCATATCCCAAAAGCACATTGATTTATGGATTAATTGGCTGCTGCACGTTGCCCCGCATCTAGCTGAATTGCAGTAGCAACAGAGAGGGTGGGGCTTGATGAAGAGAGAGAGAGAGAGAATAGGCCACTGCAAAATAATTGGGAGAATGACATTGACGAGATCGCTTTGAGAGTAAGTACACATTAATTAAATATCAAAAGAGTAATTTGACAATTCAGAATCTGTGGAGCTGTCAAGAAAAATGGTAATGAGATACTGGGGCATTGTTCGGGCTTATGCAAAACCCAACTCAAGATTTTTGGGGGATAATGTTGAGGGGTAGAATGTAGATTTGAAAGGAAACAAGAGACTGCTGGGAAAGATCAGATAGGTAGAGGAAAGAAATCTATTACAAGTGCGGCTTTCACTAGAAGTGCATAGAGAAGGTTAGAACAAGGTGGGTTCAGTACTCTGCAGCTTGATGACAGTGAAGGTATTTTGGAACAAGAAGAATATGTTCCATCATATTGGAGGCCAGGATGAAAGAGAAGGAATGGTTTCTGCCACAAACACAAGCATATCATTACTGATTTAGTCATCATGAAGTGCTAGGGTCAGAAATCTGATTAGAAGAATATAAATATAGAAACACAGAGGCACAAGAGCCAAAGTCAAAGTAAATTAATTATCAAAGAATGTATATGTCACTATATACTACCTTTAGATTCATTTTCTTGCAGGCATTTACAGGAAAATAAACAATGGAATTTATGAAAAACTAGACATAAGACTGATAATCAATATGCAAAAGAAGACAAATTCTGCAAAATTGTAAGTAAACAGATAGTAAATAAATATATAGATATATAAATAAATCAATACATATATACACACAGTACAAAAGTCTTTGGCACAAAATATAGCTAGGGTGCTTAATACTTTTGCAAGGTACTGTAATAATTTATGTATTGCACTCTATTGCTGCTGCACACTTGCCGTTCCCACCCCCCCCCCCCCAACCTCTGGTACTCCGTCTCGGCCACCTGTCCCCCACCCCTCCCGTGGCGCTGCACACTCACCATTCCTAAAATCCTACGCTGCTGCCTGATTTACAACTCCATGTTGGCAAATACAGTACTGTGTAAAAACCTTAGGCACCCCAGCTACATGTATGTGCCAAAGACTTGTGCACAGTAGTTCATACATATATACTGAGAACATAAATTACAGCATCCTTGAAAGTGAGTCTATATGTTGTGGAATCAGTTTGGAGTTGAGATGAGTGAAGTTACCCACATTGATTCAGGAGCTGGATAGTAGTAAGGTATGCGGGAATCTAGAGCTGAAAACAATCTGCAGGGGGAGCTCAAAAGGTCCGGCAAAATTTGTGGAGTGATAAACCCAAAGAACAGTCTTGCATCAAAATGTTGACTGTCTTTTTCCCTCCACAGACGTTGCCTGACCTTCTAAGTTCCTCCAGCATTTTTTTTTCTGTTGATGCAAACTTCCTAAGGCATGGAAAAGTCCTAAGAGCTGACCTGAAAGTAGAACGCATGTACTACTGTGGTGTGAAATATACTGGAAGGCTCAGCCCTTGTTAGCCTACTGCTATTTATTTATTGAGATACAGTGAGGAATACACCCTACCAGCCCTTCGAGCCACGCCGCCCAGCAATCCCCCAATTTAATCCGAGCCTAATCATGGGACAAGTTACAATGACCAATTAACCTACTGACAGGTGCATCTTTTGACAGTGGAAGGTATCTGGAGCACAAGAAGGAAGCCCATGCGGTCACAAGGAGAACGTACAAACTCTTTACAGGCAGCGGTGGGTTGAACCCGGGCTGCTGGTACTGCAAAACGTTGTGTGAACCACTACATTACTGTGCCATTTAAAGCTGTGAATTTAGATTAGGGACCAGAATGCCTCCTACCACACTTAACAAATCAGCTCCAAAATCATGAAACTGCAAGACTGGGAAATTATATTCCAGAGGTCTGAAATAAAATTCCAACCTTCACATAGGATATAAGCTTTTTGTTTTAAAATTTCCCTAAAGTTACTTCCTATGGTCATAAACATAAATCTTCAATATCTGAGTACAGAGAAATGTATTAATTTAATGGTGATCTTTCGTTGTTGATAACCTGAAGCAATTTTAAGATTTAGAAGGTTACGGAGACCTCAAAAAATCATATTACAGTTTACAGGATCATAGCTATTGTGACATAAACCCAAGAAAACTTATTTCATCTTTAGAAACAAGTAATATCTAGAAATTCTGCCTGTGTTAGCATCACTATGGCATATAATTCAATGTGGTCTCACAGGATTCAGGATGATTGCCCACGTCCCAGTTCTGTGCCTGATTATCCCACTATGGGAAATATTGATGAGATATGAGATGCCAGTTAGAAAGGGCAAGCAAGCAGTTAGTGACATGTTACATTCCTTACAGTGCTTATCCTGAGCTCATTATGTAGGGACCAAGCATAGCAGTTAGCATAATGGCATTGCAGTGCCAGCAACTGGGGTTCAATTCCCCCGCTGCCTTTAAGGAGTTTGTACGATTTCTCTGTGACCAAAGAATGTTTAGCATGCTCATTGGTCACATGGGTGTAATTGGGGGGCACGTGCTCTTTGGGCTGCACGGGCCTGTTACTGTGCTGTATCTTCAATTAAATAAACATTTTTTAAAATTCTGTGTGTTATTCTGAATACTCTTTTTCCTCTTGAGCAGTTTTGGGACTTATAGGAGTCAGTGGGAGGTTTGTTTTCTTTTAGAGGATATTGAAAACATCTTTGCCTCTCGTCTGGTAATCTCTTCCCTTGAGAGCATAGAGCAGAGCATCTGTTTTGGGAACGTGGTGTCAGAACATAAGTAATGTGGCCTAGTTAATTGTGCAAATTGAATATATTTCAGCCCTGGAGAAGCTGCTGACATTTGTTCAATTGTCCTTCCATTGCATAAGGGTATTGTGGCTGTTTATTCCAGTGTGATGAGGTAACTGTTGTACATAGAATCATTCACCATTCAGCACAGGAGTGGCACTACTGCTTCAGGAGGCTAAAGAAAATTGGCTTGTCTGCCTTGACCCTTTCCCATGTTTATCAATACACCATAGAAAATCTCCTATCCAGATGCATCACAGATTCTGAATCAGAATCATGTTTATTATTGGAATGTATAGATCTATTCTTTTTGGAGCAATGACCACTCTTAGCACTACATATTGATCTGTTGTCCATGCATGTGCTCTTGTCTACACATGAGCATTGTCCTCTCTCTCTCTCTCTCTCTTTCTCTCTCATTGCAATGTGAATACACCAGTTAAAGCCATCTCTCATGTGCAAGCTTTTATTTAATTGCTATGTAGCTGAGCACAGACATACAAATTGGTGATGAGTATGAACCTGTATGTCAAAAAATACCATGAACTGCACCGACAGTTACGGCATGATTACAGGATGAAACAACGAGAGTTAAACAATACAGAGAAGGCCATCGCAGATTCTAGCAAAGGCATAGTAACACAGAAACATAGAAAACCTACAACACAATACAGGCCCTGCGGCCCACAAAATTGTGCCAAACATGTCCCTACCTTAGAAAATACTAGGCTTACCTATAGCTCTCTATTTTTCTAAATTCCATGTACCTATCCAAAAGTCTCTTAAAATACCCTATCGTATTCGCCTCCACCGCCGTTGCAGGTGATGCACCATCAATAACTCTAGGAGACTGGAAGTGAACGATAGGCTTTTATTAACAGCAAAAAGGGGAGCACGGCCATGTTGAAGACTAGGGGAGGAGCAGTGTCCCAATCACCTTTATACAGGGGTCTGTGGGAGGAGCCACAGGAGCAGTAGCAGAGGGGCGTGTCCAGACAGGTATATATAGAAATACCACAGCCGGCAGCCCATTACACACACTCACCACTCTCTCAGTAAAAAACTTATCCCTGACATCTCCTCTGTACCTACTCCCCAGCACCTTAAACCTGTGTCCTCTTGTGGCAACCATTTCAGCCCTGGGAAAAAGCCTCTGACTATCCACACAATCAATGCCTCTCATCATCTTATACACCTCTATCGGGTCACCTCTCATCCTCCATCGCTCCAAGGAGAAAAGACTGAGTTCACTCAACTCCACACAGCAATGTCCCCTCGGATCCCGTGTCTCCTTACTTTCTCAATAAGCCTTGCATGGGGTGCCTTATCAAATGCCTTGCTGAAATCCATATACACTACATCTACTGCACTTCCTTCATCAATGTGTTTAGTCACATCCTCAAAAAATTCAATCAGGTTCGTAAGGCATCACCTGCCCTTAACAAAGCCATGCTGACTATTCCTAATCATACAAACTTTGTATTATACCTTTCCAAATGTTCATAAACCTGCCTCTCAGGATTTTCCCCATCAATTTACCAACCACTGAAGTAAGACTCACTAGTCTATAATTTCCTGGGCTATCTCTACTCCCTTTCTTGAATCTGCAACCCTCCAATCCTCTGGAACTTCTCACTAACAGTGAAAGACACGTTGAACTTAAAGTGAAAATAGTGTGGCAATGGCTTCAGACAGTAAATTGGATGAATCTGATAGCACTAATGAAGGCTGGAGTCATATATCAAAAGGACTGAACTGTATTGTAATAAGGTGGAGGAGCAAAAGAAAGTCCCTACACTTCTTAGCTTAATGGGCCTAAGAAGGTATAGTCTCTTATGCAACCTAATAACCCCTAAAAAGCCAGCTAGCATGACAGTCGATGAAATTGTTACAATTTCACAAAATCACTTGAGTCTTAAACCACTGGTAATAACTGAGAAATTTAGATTTTACAAAAGGAACCAGTCAAAAGATGAAAGCACTTCTGAATACATTGCAGAACTTTGCAAACTGTCCCTGAACTGTGACTTTCGACATAGACTTTCTGTTGCATTAAGCGACAGGCTTGTATGTGGCATGCATTGTCAAAGTACTCAAAAGAGGCTGTTATCTGAAACAGACCTAACCTTAGAACGGGCATTGACCATTGCAGTATCATAAGAGACTGCAGCAAAGGATGCAGCAGAACTACAAAATAAAAGAGGTTAGAATGTAAATTCACAAGATATTCCTCTATGGTGCAAAAAGCCAAGCCAAAGATGATATTGATGCAGCAAATCCTCCCATGATGCACCTGACTGTTGGCTTAAAGAAAATGTCTACAAAAAGTGTCATAGACAAGGTCACATAGAGAGAATGAGCAAGGCAGACAAAAAACACAACAGAGTGAAAAGTCTCAAACATAAATCTAAGCAAATGCCTAAAGTTACCAAATGTAAAACAGAGTCAGACAACATAGAGTCTGGCAAAGGAGAACCGTCATACCAGAGTATAACTGAAGCAGATCACAAAATCAGCTGGATCACAAGTAGATGAGCCCGGTGTAAAACTGATGATGGAGCTGGATACAAGGTCCATAAGACCATAAGACATAGGAGCAGAATTAGGCCATTTGACCCATCAAGACTGCTCTGCCAATCCATCATGGCAGATCCCAAATCCCACTCAACCCCATACACCTGCCTTCTTGCCATATCCTTTGATTCCCTGACCAATCAGGAAATGATCAATTTCCACCTTAAATATACGCATGGACTTGGCCTCTCCCACAGTCTGTGGCAGAGCATTCCACAGATTCTCTACTCTCTGGCTAAAAAAATTCCTCCTTACCTCTCCCCTAAAGGGTTGCCCCTCAATTTTGAAGCTGTGCCCTCTAGTTCTGGATATCCCCACCATAGGAAACATCCTCTCCACATCCACCCTATCTAGTCCTTTCAACATTAAGTAGATTTCAATGAGATCCCCCTGCATTCTTCTAAATTTCAGTGAGTACAGGCTCAAAGCTACCAAATGCTCCCTCATATGTTAACCCCTTCATTCCCGGAATCACCTGTGAGTCAGCTTTCTCTATAATTTCAGAGACTGACTACAACAGACTGTTTTCTCAAATACCATTAGAGAAGGCCTCAGTGATGCTAAAAGCCTACACAGGTGAAAAAATGTCCCCCAAAGGCAAACTGAAAGTGACGGTGACGTATGGTGGCCAAACACAGTAGTTAGAGTTCTGTGTATTGAAAAGTGGAGGCACAGCACTTTTTGGACATGAATGGTTGTGAAAAATCCAACTAGGCTGGCACTCAATCTAAGCTCTCAGTCTGACTTCAACAGGTAATGGCAGCCCAAATGGTAGCACTGACCAGAGACTGGAACAGCTGCTGAATGCTAATGAGAAGGTGTTTGAGAAGGGGATTGGTAAACTCAAAGATATGAAGACCAGAATTGATCTGGATGAAACATCTACACCAAGATAACATGAAGTGTGTTCAGTGCCTTACACATAATATCCTAAAGTGGATGCTCTACTTCAGAACGTGGAGGCATCGGGAATTCTCTCCAAAGTTGAGTGGAGTGATTGGGCCATGCCCGTTGCCCTGGTGATCAAGAAAGGAAAAGCTGTAGCTATTTGCATATGTGGGGATTTCAAAGTGAGCACCAACCTGATGTTGCATACTGTGCAGTATCCCCTACCAAGAATTTATGACATTTTTACATTTTTCGTCAGTGGGGAGAGGTTCGTTAAGATTGACTTGTCACAAATGGAGATTGAGGAGTCAAATAAAAAGTTCCTCACAATCAACACTCACAAGGGACTGATCCAGTATAATTGTCCCGTCTTTGGCGCTGCATCAGTTCCAGATATTTGGCAAAAAGCAATGGACCAAGAGTTCCAAGATATCCCAGGAACACAATGATACCTTTATGACATCATCATGACTGGCAAAAATGATGAAGAGCACTTCCAGAACCTTGATGAAGTGCTTACCAGGCTGAGCGAGTATATGGTCTGTGTGCTAAGAGAGAGAAATGTGAGTCTTTCAAGCATGAAATCTCATATTGTGGACATGTCATTGAGAAGCATGGTTTACATAAGTCACAAGAGAAGGCCGAAGCAGAGCTATAGGCAGCCAAGCAGGAAAATGTGTCACAACTCAGGTCATACTTGGGCCCTGTAAACTTGTACCACCGGTTTCTTCTAAACATTGCTACAGCGCTGCATCCATTGAATGCACTGTTCTAGACAGGAGCAAAGTGGGAATGGTCAGAAAGATGTGAAGGAGCATTCAAGGAAACAGAGACTTAATAACATCCGATGAACTGCTCACCCATTATGACACATGTCTGCCCATTAGTCTGGTCTGCAATGTGTCCACTTATGGCATTGGGGACACTTTGTCATGAAAACTGGATCTGAATGCTCGATTGCTTTTGCTTCAAGATCACTGACGAGCTTAGAATGCAACTATGTGTAGATCAACAGAGAGACCCTTAATCTAGAATGAGGAGTAAAGAAGTTCCACCTCTACCTCTATGGACAAAAATGTTTATGCTAGTAACAGATCACCTGCTCCTTGTGTCCATTTTCAATCCCAGGAAGGGAAGTCCAGTGACCAGTGCCCAGTTACAATGTTGGGCACCATAACTACGAGCCCACTCTAATGACATAGACTTCCAGGGTATCAAACAACATAGCAACACTGATAGCTTGTCATATAATCCTCAATTGGCAACTGAAGAAGAAAATTCTTCAGACTATAACCTAGCAGAGGTGTTGCGCACCACATCGGTGGACCAGTTGCCAATAACAAATTCCGAAATGCAAAGTGAAATAAGGAATGACCCAACATTGTCAAAAGTCTATGAAATCACCATGCAAGAATGGCCAGCTCATGGTAGCCTTGTGTTTTCAGAGTTCTCAACAAGACGAGACAAATTGTTGGTATGTCAAGGAACCCTTATGGGTGGATCTTGGGTTGTGGATGGTTGGGATCTTGTTTACTCTAAACTGAACACCAGAGTGTTAGAAAATCTGCATGAAGGACATCTGGATACCGTCAAGTTGAAGCATCTCATCCGGAGCTATGTGTGGTGGCTGGGTATAGATAAACAGTTTGAAAACCTGGCCAAAAGCTATTTGGGGTGCCAAAAAGTTTGAAATGCACCCCCACAGGCATGGTTACACCCATGGCAAAGAGTACATATTGACTTTGTTGGGCCATCACAGACTCCATGTTTCTGATTGCTGTGAATTCTCATTCGAAGTGGCTGAAACTCATACCAATGAAGTCGACCACATCAGTAAAGACTGTCTCCACTCTGAGGACTACCTTCACCAGAATCGGCTTACCAGAACAAATTGTTTGTGACAACAGACCACAATACACGTCAGAAGAATTCCAACAGTTCATGAAGAAAAATGGCATCAGGCATTTCAAGTCAGCTTCTCACCACCCAGAAACTCATGAGTTAGCTGAAAGGTTTATCCAAACTTTGAAGTGATCCATTAAAGCAATGGACAAGGAGGACATTTCTCTACAGAACTAGGTAGACAATTTCCTTTTTGTGTATTGGTACTCTGATAATGCAATGATAAATCAAACACCTGCAGTGCTGTTCATGAGCAGGAATCTGAGATCTTGCATAGACCTCCTGAAAGCAGACCTCCCAAGGGAAGTACAAAATAAACAGTTCAGCCAGTTGCCAAGTAACACAGCAAGGAGCTTCGAGATTGGACAGGAATTCCTAGCGCATGATTAGCAAGAAGACAATTGGACAACGGGTAGGATAGCTACAAGAACTGGACCACTAATGTACACAGTGGATTTTGGAGATCAGACATGGAGATGTCATGTGGACCAGTTACTGGATACTCAACGGAAGAACACACCGGAGTCGACTGCATCCAACAAAATGGACACATTACAGTCACTGGACTTACCTCTCAGTGATGATCATGTTACTGATCACAACATGTATTGGCTAAGACACTTGCCAAACCTGAAGCCACTCCACAGATCCAGAGGCGTGATGAGAACATTATCATTGACAAAACACCTGTCAAACCTGATGACACTCCTCAGGTCCAGGGGTTCTATCCTGAAAGAAACAGAACACCACCCAAAAGACTGGGATTTTAGAATGGTGAAGTTAGTTATGGGCTGTTAATCGTGTAAGCATGTTTATCTGGAATATGGATTTATGAAAAGGAAATTGAATGTTTTATACATTTACAGTTTGGTGTTACATTAATCTAAAAGGGGAGGAAGTGTAATGTATGGATCTATTTCTTTTAGAGCAATGACCTGCCCCCTTAGCTCCACATATTGATCTGTTGTCTGTGCTTGTGCTGTTGTCTACCCATGCACATTGTTCTCTCTCTCTTTCTCTCGCTGCAAAGCGAATACACCAGTTAAAGCCATCTCCACGTGCATGCTTTTATTTAATTGATATGTAGTTATGCATAGCCACAACAACTATCATTGACATATGATATGAAATCTGTTCTTTTGTTGTAACAGTACCATGCAATACGTAAAAATTACTATGTTACAATAAGAAATATATAAAAAAATAAGTAGTAATAATAAGTAAAAATAAATAGAAGCCTGATAGTTGAAGGATAATAACTGTTCCACATTACCATGTTTAGGAACAGTTTCTACCCTTCACCCATCAGGCTCTTAAACTAAAGGGGATAACTTCATTCAACTTCACTTGCCCCATCATTGAAAAGTTCCCGCAACCTCTGCACTCACTTTCAAGGACTCTTCGTTTCATGTTCTCAATACTTATTGCTTATTATTTATTTTACCTTTGTATTTAGACAGTTTATTGTCTTTGGCACACTGGTTGTTTGTCCGACCTGTTAGGCATGGTCTTTAATTGATTCTATTTTGAATTTACTGAATATGACCGCAAGAAAACAAATCTCAGGGTTATATATGGTGACATATACGTACTTTGCTAATAAGTTTATTTTGAACTTTGGATTTTGAAAAAGAGAGCAAAAAGTGAGGTATTGTTCATAGGTCCATGGTCCATTCAGAAAGGTGGAGAGGAAGAAGTTGTTCCTAAAATGTTGATCGTGTGCATCGTCAGGCTGCTGGTAGATGAAATGAGAGGAGGGCGTGTCCTGGGTAGTGAAGGTTGTTCATGATGGATGCCACCTTCTTGAGGCATCACTGACAACTGCTCTTCCATTGAGTGCAAGAAGCTGCAGAGAGATGCAGACACAACTCATCACATTAGCGAAGCCTGCCTTACCTCCACTATCCCTGTTCGTACATCTTGTTGCTTTGGTAAAGCAGCCAACATAATTAGACCCAACCTTCCAGGACATTCTCCCTTCTCCCTTCTCCCACTGGGTAGGAGATACAGAAATCAGAAAGCACATATCACCAGGCTCAAGGTCAGCTTCTATCTCACTGCTATGGGCCTATTGGCAGTACCCTAGTATGATAAGATGAATTCTTGACCTCACAATCTACAGTACTGTGCAGAAGTCTGAGTCACATATAAATAGCTAAGATGCATAAGAATTTTGCATAGTACAGTAGTAATTTTATGTATTGCACAGTACTGCTGCCACAAAAAAGTCATGATATATGTGAGGGATGGTAAACCTGATTCTGATATGGGTCTCTGATTCTGATAAGGGAGCAAAGAGAGGCGAATCATGGTTGGGAAAAGGGAATGGGAAAGGGGAGGTATCTGGAATCATCAAATAGACATTCTGTAATGATTGTCCTTGCTAGGTGTCTCAGGGCTGGGTGTGTCTTCACCCGTACCCCCTCTGCCTCTGGCATTCCATCTCTGCCACCTGTGCAAAAACCCTCCCAAGGTGCTTCACCCTCACCCCTCCCAACATCATTTTCTCCTGAAAGATTACAAACTTGCTCTCCGCTTCATTTCGACGAATATTGTACTGTGCAAAAGTCTTACCCTAGCTACATGTGTATGCCTAAGATTTTTGCACAGTACTCTACCTTGTCTGACTTTGCATCTTATTGTCTGCCTGCTTTGCCCTTTCTCTGTAACTGTAACACTTAATTCTGCATTTTGTTACTGCTTTCCCCTCACACTACCTTAATGCACTTTTCTGATGAAATGACCTAGGTGGATGGCAGGCGAAGGATATACTAATATTGGAGACAGTTCAGAGAAGATTCACAAGAATGATTTTAGGAATGAAAAGGTTACCAGATGAGGAACGTCTGGCAGTTCCTGGGCTGTATTCCCTGGAGTTGAGGAGAATGAGGTGGGATCTCATAGAAACATTTTGAATGTTAAAAGGCCTGAACAGATTAGATATGGCAAAGTTATTTCCCATGGTAGAGGAGTCTAGGACAAGAGGGCATGACTTCAGGATTGAAGGACGTTCATTTAGAACAGAGATGTGGAGAAATTACTTTAGTCAGAGGGTGTTAAATCAATGGAATTATTTGTCATGAGCGGCAGTGGAGGCCAAGTCATTGGGTGTATTTCAGGCAGAGATAGATAGGCATCAAAGGGTATGGAGAGAAGGCAGGGGAATGGGATGACTGGAAGAATTGCATCAGCCCATGATTGAATGGCGGAGCATACATGGTGGTTCAAATGGCCTACTTCTGCTCCTATATCTTATGACCTTATGGTCTTCAAACGCTGTACTTCAGTACATGTAACAGTAATAAACCAGTTTACCAATGCCTCCTTCATCAGTTGGCTAAAGGCTGTGCTGATGAACTGAAGGCCATCACAAAGTTGCCTTATTAGAGAGTCATTGCAACATATGGAACAGAGCAAAGCTTCATGGCCCATCTTGTCCAAACTAATCCTGAGAAAAGGTCTTCATCCCTTTCCTATCCAACTATCTGGCGTGTATGAGGTGTCCTGAGAGAGTTAGCACCTCTGGTGAAGGAGCTTGACGTGTGTATTCTGGGGTAGCTGATTCACCTTTGGCCCCCTCAGCTCTCACCATAGTTTTAAGTAGCTGTTTGCATACAACAGCAACCATACACTGGTACACCACTTTTATAGGCAGGCTAAACTAGGCAGGCCCTATAGGGAATCATCTGTCCAAGTATGTGAAGTCAGTTCCAATGGACTGGGCTGATGAGAGTAACAGTGAGATCCATTAGCCAGGAAGGCCATAATGTTATGCTTCATGGGGGGGGGGGGGGCGGGTGGAGGACATGAAAAGACACAGAGGAAGTAATGGTCATCCTCTGCAACCAAGGAAGTCCCCAGTTTGTGAAGACCACCCATACTACTGAATCCAGACTTCCAAGGTCAAGAGGCCGGTTCACCTGTGAGAAAAACTTCACCCTCCGGCCTACTTTAAATTTCTCCCCTCTCACCTTACAATTGTGCCCCTTGGCTTGAAGTTCCCCTGATCTGGGAAAAGCCCAATTATCCATCCAGCTATGCCTCTCATTATTTTATAAGCCTCTGTAAATTCACATCCTCAATCTGCTATGTTCTAGTGAGTCAATCCAATCTCTCCTTACAAACACAGTCCTTCATTACATTAATCTGACTCCAAAATTTACTCCAAAGATTTCATTGGAATGAATAACATCATAAGAGATTCTCTAGATCCTGGAAAGCTCGAGCAACATACACAAAGTGTTGGAGGAACTCAACAGGTTGGGCAGCACCTATGAAGGGGAATAAACAGTCGACATTTCGGACCAAGACTGAAATGTCAGGACTGAAAGAGTTGGGGGAAGAATCCAGAATAATAAAGTGAGCAGCAGGAGATAAAGTACACATTTTGCAGATGATAGGAGAGACCAGGTGAGGAAGAAAGTGGGTGGACGGGGGAGAAGATTTATTCATTGGAATGTGTGCGTGCTTGGAGACAAAGACTAACTATCCTACAATCTATTTTAGTGCTACTTAACTGTGATGGATTTCTCATCAAACATCCTCGACCACATGACGCTCGACTGACAGGCTGACATGGTGGCATGCAGTGTGTTCTGCAGCTACTGCTGGGATTGATCCTGTATATTTAAAATTGACACACAAATCCTTTAGGATATCCTGGTAACACAGCATTCAATCGTCTTTTACCCAGAGTAGCTCCATTAAGAGTGGCTCAGTCGACACAGGAGTTCGGTATAAAACTGCAAAAGACCAGCGAAATCCAGTTAGACTTAATTAAATCTCATTGCATGCAAGCCAGACACCTTAGAGACTGACATCTGTTGTCCTTGTTTTAATTGAAGGTGGCATTATTTAATTAAAAATGGTAATTGAATAGGCATTAAGAATACATCTAATAATCAACAAGAAGCACCTCTATAAGATTTGATGAAGGTACCACAGCAGATGAACCGGAACTGTCAGGCTGGGCAACAGCTTCTTCCCCCAGACTGCTGGACTTCTTAACACCCTGCTGCCACCCAGTGCACACGTACACCCTGTCTGAATGCCCTGCCGCCAATCGCGCCCACACACTCCCCAACTCACAGACACACTCTCATCCTGCACTGGTCACTTTTCATCTTTTATTGCTGCTGTTTTGAATATTAATATGACTGCTTGTTTTATTACGATAGGCTAGTAATGTTGTACTGTCTTACATATATGTGCACCTCGCATTTTATGTCAACCTGTCAATCTTCCGGCCATGCCACACGGGGACTTGTGCTAATATTATTTTGTGATTGTTATGTGTTGGATTCTAAGTCTATGTGCTGTGTGTGACTATAGGTACTGTGGCCCCAGAGGAACAATGTTTTGTTTAGCTGTATGCATGTCTATGTTGGAATAACAATAAACTTGAACTTGAACTTGTCCTTGTATATGCCAGTGAGGCAGAAGCTGGAAGCTGCTGACAGGAGAAGGGTTGACAGCAGAAATTTCTGAACTGAAGTTTGTGAGACTGTAATGACTCCTGGAACAAGATAGATCCAAATTGCTTTCTCATACCGTCACTACTGGCTCCATAACAGTACATGCAAGAATAACTCATGCCATTTTCTCTCAGCTACCATCAAGCAGGAGGTAGAGAACACTGATGCCCATAGGGGAAGAAGCAGCTCCTAAATCCTTAGGTGTTCCTCTCCATGTCCGAAGTGATGGTAGTGATGAGAAGATGTCATGTCCCGGATGGTGAGTGTCCTTAGTGATGGATATCACATCCTTCAGATACCACCTCCTGAAGATGCATTTGATAGTCGGGTGGGTTATCCCGTTGATGGAGCTGAGTGAGCTGTCTGTCCTCTGCTTTCTACATATGTCAATGTGAGGCCAAAAGTTGTGGACACAGCCCAGTCCATCACAGGCAAAGCCATCCCCACCATTGACACATCTACAAGGAACACAGCCACAAGGGAGAAGCATCTGCAATCAAGCAACCCCCACAATCCGGGCCATGCTCTCTTCTCAGATCTGCCATCAAGAATGCGGTACAGGAGCCTTAGGTCCCACAACACATGGAACAGCTATTACCCTTCAACTATCAGGCTCCTGAACTAGCAGGGTTAACGTCACTCACCTCAACTCTGAACTGATTCCACAACTTATGGAATCACTTTCAAAGACTCTATGACTCCTGTTCTCTGTGCTATTTATCTATCTATCTATGTATTTGTTTGTTTTTGCAAATTTTGTCGTCTTTGTGCATTGTTTGTCAATTTGTGTTTGTGTGCAGTTTGTTGTTTATTCTATTGTACTTACCTGTATAGAGTCATAGAACACTACAGTGCAGAAGCAGGCCACTCAGCTCATCTAGTCATGTTGAACCATTAATCTGTCTAGTCTCATCGATCTGCACCCAGACAATAGCCTTCCATACCCCTCCTGTCCTGAACTTGAACTTGTCCTTGTATATGCCAGTGAGGCAGAAGCTGGAAGCTGCTGACAGGAGAAGGGTTGACGGCAGAAATTTCTGAACTGAAGTTTGTGAGACTGTAATGACTCCTGGAACGAGGTAGATCCAAATTGCTTTCTCATACCGTCACTACTGGCTCCATAACAGTAGAGGCACGGGCATTGGCAGCTTGTTCCACACTCTCATCACACACTGAGTGAAGAAACTCCCTCTAAACATTTCAACTTTCACCATTAACCCATGACCTCTAGTTGTAGTATGTTCCAACCACAGTGGAAAAAGCTTGCTTACATTTACCCTATCTATACCTATCATAATTTTGTATACCTCTATTAAATCTCCCTTCAGTCTTCTACGTTCTAGGAAATAAAGTCCTAACCTATTCAACCTTTCCCTATAACTCACATCCTCAAGTCCTGGCAACATCCTTGTACATTTTCTTTGCACTCGTTCAATCTTCTTTACAATTTTTCTGTGGGTAGATGACCATAACTGCACACAATACTCCAGGTTAGGGCTCAGCATTGTCTCATACAACTTCAACAATTACATCCCAACTCCTATACTCAGTACATTGACTTACGAGATCCAATGTACCAAAAGCTTACTTTACGAACCTATATCCCCGTGACGCCACTTTCAAGGAATTATGGATTTGCATTCTTAGATCCCACTGCTCCACCACACTCCTCAGTGCCCGACCATTTACCATGTAAGAACCACCTTGGTAGTCCTCCCAAAGTGCAACACCTCACACTCGTCTGCATTAAATTCCATCTGCCATTTTTCAGCCCAGTTTTCCAGCTGGTCCAGATCCTGCTGCAAGCCTTCCTCGCTGTCCACTACACCCTCAATCTTGGTGTCATCTGCAAATTTACTGATCCAGTTAACCACATTATCATCCGGATTGTTGACAAACAACAGACCCAGCACTGATCCCTGTGGCTTACCACTAGGCAGAGGCCTCCAGAGGGGCAACTATCTATAACTCTGCTCTATCTCAGTCATATACAGTGACATATACATGCTGTAATAATAAATTTTAAGCAAGTAAACTAGAGGAATAGTTCTTTATGTTCCATCTAGTTAGTCTATAGTCTAATCCAATGCGATTCTAACTTCAGCACCCCACCACTCCTCATTCTGTTCTCTTTTCTTCTAGTTTACTCAAGCACCAATGCCTTTCCACTGCTACTCTACGCCCACTGAAAGCTAACTTGTTTCTCTCTTTTCCAGTTCTAACAACACTGACTGTTTCTCTTTCCATAGATGCTGACTGACCAGCTGAAGCTTTACAACATTTGCTTTTATATGCATCTGCAGATTTTTGATTGGCTTTATGCAATTTTGTATTTAAAATGGTGTAGTCCACTTCATCATTATCCATTAAACCTTGAGTACAGTGTCAGCCCCAAGCCACTCTCCCCATAGGGCTTAGCATGTAATGAAACACAGGAATATGTCAATCAACTTCAGCACATCTAAAAGGACATCTCTAGCAGAATATCTGTTATCCAACTGCAAACAAATTCCATGAATAAAGGTGACAAGGGCTGTCTTAATCGACAGGACAAGTGGAGAATCAATCAAACTGAACAAAATCTATTCCTCCACTTTGAGCTGCACATTCAACAAAATTGCCTCCAGAGTTTTGCATACTATGGATAGAATATAACATAGGCATTCTCTTCCTCTTTCAACTTCACTCGTCTTCACTCAGGGGATTCTCTGGAATTTAAAATCTAAGAAGTAAACTTCGAATTTAAAGATAATCAGAATTGTGTTGTGACAGAAGGCCCAACTATAATGAAACACCAACTTTCCAGGCCAATAATCAATCAAAGATGTTGGCAGATCAATTGTTTATTGATTCATCTTAATGACTAACAGAATAGACAATTAATACCACCACCAAAATTCAATTTAAGACACATTAAATTATAACATTATCATTAAAACTAACTTTTTCTTCCCTTTTCCTATAGGCCCCAGGCCTAAAATCTTCATTTATCTTCTGTCCTGAAGAAGGGTCTTGGCCCGAAAGATCCACTGTTCTCTATAGATGCTGCCTGACGCGCTGAGTTCTTCCAACATTTTCTGTGTTTTCCTTTGGATTTCCAGCATCTGCAGATTTTCTCATGTTCATTTAGTTTAATAGGCTGGAAAATATGCAAGAATTCAGTGCTTTGCTGAAATTTCCACTCCTGAAAGCCAACGGTTCCAATTAGCCCAGGTAGCCACATTCTGTTGTGTTAGATTATACATCGCAATTGATTATATTGTGCTGTTGGCCAAGGTGGATGGACTAAGTAGATCACAAGTGTTTCTGTGCTCTTGTGTTATGCACAGAGAGCTGGTGAAAATTCTCAAAGAATTTTATCAAGTCCTTCTGCTCAGTAATGAGAGTTTGTCCATATGTGACCCTCACTCGGGGATTTCACATGCAGATCTTATTAGAAAGAATGGAATGCAAAAGGTCATTTGACCATCATCCATCATCCAGTCTGCAGCAATTCTCAAGGATATTTAACCACCCGAAGCGATGTCTGCTGTTACTCACATTTCTGAAGACAAATCCAATTCAATTATGAAGAAGCACACGTCAAAAACCGCTCACGAGAAAGAGTATGCATGCAGCCATATTCCAGGCTTCTGACTCTGCACTGCCAGGAACGTGAGGCAGTTTGGGTCTCAGTGCACCGGATTCTTCCTCTGCAGCTGGCCGCGGCAACACGTACAGCTACAGATCTCACTCATCCTAAACTGAGGTGGTGGGAACATTCCCCATTTGTCCAGTGCGAGTTCTTCTCACAGAGAGAGGTGGATACCTAGCGTGTATTTGCTAGGGTTGGTGGTAGAGGCAAATATGATTGCTATCCCTTAGACAGACAAATGCACTTGCAGAGAATGGAGGGATAAGGAACATGCACAGGGACAAAGGACTAGGTGTCATTAGCTTAAATAATATGGCATAATATCAAGGTTGAAGAGCCTATCCCTGTGCTATACTGTTCTATGTTCTTGCTCTACTATTTGTTGATTAACTTTGCAAGAGTCATAGTAGCCATATCCTACATGGCCCTGTTCACTTGCCTGGATTGGAATAGAAAGTAAGATTTGTGAATTTATTTTCCTTTAATTAGTATTTATGTTCAAGTCCATTGTCATAGTCATATACTGTTTCATTCATTCATTCATTATGTGTAATGTCATTATGTGGAGTATTATGGTCTTGACCATGATCATGATTGCTCTTGGCAATTTTTTCTGCAGAGTAGTTCTCTCAGAGTAGTTGTCTTCTTCTGAGTAATGTCTTTTCAAGATGGGTGATCCCCTGACCCAGCCATTCTCAATAATCTACAAAGATAGTCTGCCTGGTGTCAATGGTCACATAACCAGGACTTGTGATATGTACCATCTGCTCATACGACCATCCACCACCTGCACCTATGGCTTCATATGACCCTGATCAGGTGGCAAAGCAGTTGGTACACTTTGCCTAAGGGTGACCTACAGGCTAGTGGAAGGAAGGGACAACTTATATCTCCTTTGGTAGAGATGTATTGCCACCCTGCCATCCAATACTGTATATACAAGATATAAATACTATGAAAATTAGCTTTTTACTGCAACAGCACAGTACATTGCAAATGTCACAAACTTAAGTTAACATAAATTTAAATGACCATCAATTATACATAACTTTCATGACAAAATAAATTAAACATAAATGACATTGGTACAAGTTGAAAGAGAGAGCGAAAAAAGAAATACAGCCTGAGGTAGTCTGCCTGACTTGCTGGGTTCCTCCAGCATTTTGTGTGTTGCTCAAGATTTCCAGCATCTGCAGAATCTCTTGTGTTTATGAGGTAGTGTTATGGTTTCTCTGTTCAGTTCAAGGACCTGATGGCATTAGGGAAAATGTTGTTGTTGAACCTTGAATTGTGGGTCTTCGAGCTCCTGTGCTTCCTTCTTTAAAACAGCATTCAGAAGACAGCATGGCCTGGATCGCGGAGGCCCCGATCATGGGACACTGCCTTCCTGAGAAATTGCCTCCTGTCAATGTCCCCAGTTATGGGTTGCCAAGCATGTGAGCTCATTAGTGTCTGTATTAATTAACATCCTAAACATATTACTTCAGCATTTTTGTTTTTGCAATTTAAACAAATGCTTTAGATATTTATTTATTTATTGAGATACAGCATGGAATAGGCTCTTCTGACCCTTCGAGCCACGCTGCCCAGCAATCCTCTAATTTAATCCTAACCTAAACACAGGACAATTTACAATGACCAATTAAATAAACTTCAACTGTTTCCAAAAGCTGTCGTCTGTCAGAGAGGTAGAAATGGTGGAGAAGGCCTTCTTCTAATGTGTGTGGTTGAAAACTCAGTTTTAGCTCACTTAGATCTGACCACTACTCATGGACTTCCTTTTACTGACAATATAACCCTGACAATGATAGTTCCAGGATCCTTAAAGCCTCATGGTGAAAAAGTCAAATGCAACATAGAACGAGATGAGTGTCCCATCGGACATCCCAAGCCGATTTTTATTCATAACTCTTGGTTAATTGTGTTTTTTTTTCTAGATTTCTTTTTAGAGTGTCACTAGCCCCACTCCTAAATGGACAATTTGGAGTCAAGGAATCATACAGCACAGAAACAGGGCCTTCTTCCCACCTTGCCCATGTTAGCCCACAGTTTTCCATGCAAGTTGTCACATATAGTGGATTCCAATTAATTGGGGCAGTCACTTAAATGGGACTACTCTTAAAGAACAAAAACTAACCATGAAAATAGTCAGGATTCCCTTTATTTATCTGGGACACTATGTCATTTAATTGTGACAGGAGACAGTTGCCGAACAGTTTCTAACTAGCATCACTTGCATGTACTTGTGTGGCTATTAGACGTTCTATTGTGCTCAGAGCAAACAGTTTTTAAACAGCGCAAGTTGTGCATACTTGTATTCAAAAAGCAATGATTTTTGTCACTGATACTTGGTGATAAAAAAAGCAGTAAGACAATTCAGAACTGTTCTGCTCACCATGGTTTCAATCGTCCACAAAGTCTGGAGATGCCAGAAGTGGCCGGGAATGAAAATGAAATGATTCCACTACTCCATCAAGTTAAGAATTATGAAGAATTTGAAAGTATCGACAACCGTCATAAATGTTGCAATGAAAACAAAGATTTGGAGGATACAATCATTGAAAGCATTGTATGACAGCATTCTATGATCTGCACTAAGTGTCCACACTGATTTTGTTCATTTATTGTCAATCAAAAGAACATGATAGCATAGAGCTCCTCTGTCAATGACTATTAAGAAGTAGTACACAGTTCCATAGTACTGTAGTGTATTGGTGGTGTTCTAATTTGTACTGTATTTTATTTAAATACATAATTTGTTACTCAGTTTAAATTATTTTATGTTTTTATACCTTTTTGAATATTTCCTCAAAACATTGGCTAATTGGGGCAGCTACTTAATTGGGCCAAAATATATTGGTCGCAATATGTCCCAATTAACCAGCATCTACTTTTGATGATTTCAGGCTGTTAGAGTTCCTGCTCTGCATCTCACCCATCTATATATATAAAGAGAGGAAGAAAGAACAGGAATCATAATGTGATTGAAGAAAATAATTTATTCATAACTTACTACTCTTGTTACATTAGTCTCCCTTCTCTTTCTCTTTCTTGGCAACAGAATTCACCATATTCCCATTTAATCTGTCTCAGATGCCACTTGCTGTATTAGAGAAGATTACTCTCAATTGGGAGCTCTGGGTTAGTAGTTAGATATTGGCAAGTCTATTTACCAATACAGATGGAAAATCATGATCGCATTGGAGCTAAACTATAAAATTACTGACAAGTAAGTAGAGAGTCCATCTGTGCGTACACTAATGTGGATTTTACACACACGCATCAATTCACAAACATGAGCAGGCATTCATTTGTTGCCAGAGTCACCAAGTCTTTGGTCAGAACAGAGCCATTAAATACACTGGATTAATATGGCATCATTAAAATACAATGTTATCACAAAATGTATAATTCTATTGCTAAATAATGAATCTGTACAGGAGACAAAGTCTAGTTAATAATAATAATAGCATCATTTATGTAGCACCTTTCATATATTAAGATGCAGGCTCAAAATACTTCACAAAGATTGTAAAGATAAATCAATATGCAAGACAAAATTTAAAAATGTCAGAAGTTAAGAGAAACATTATATAGAATTAAATGTAATGAATTATACCAAATTACTGCATATAAATGTAATCAACATCAATAGGCATTAAGTAATCCTTTCAGTAGGCAAAATTTTAAAAAGTATATTTTTAGAAGTGTTTTGAAATGTTCCACAGTCCTAGCCTGGTGTATCTCAGTCGGTAGAATATTTCCGATTTTCGATGCATAAGAGCAAAATGCTGTATCACCAGTTGGAACAAGTAAACACACACCGAAGATAACCACATCTAAACACGTGACTTTCCTTTTGTTACTATTAGATTTTTAGCTCTGATATCTGAAGACACTGGTCTGTCGATTAAACAGAAATACATATCCAATTTATCCACCTCTACTGAATTTTAGACCTCTCAAATCACTTCACAGACAATCAGCACACAATGCTGGAAGAACAAGTAAGGCAGTATCTATGGAGGAAAATACAGTCAACGTTTTGGGCCAAGACTCTTCAACAGGATTTGTATCTTGCTGTTCCAAGACTATAGAGTGGACCTTTTAAACAATAGGATGGAGCCTTGACTTCGTAATCCACTTGGTCATGACCTTGCACCTTATTATCAGCCTGCTCTGCACTTTCTGTGTAACTGCAATTCTATATTCTGCATTCCCTCACTGTTTTCCCTTATACTACTTCAATGTACTGCTGTAATGATGTGTATGGATGGGATGCATACTGTACATGTGATAATAATAAACTGATTACCAATTACCAAACACCTCTCATGCTGCAGAAGATGTCAGAATCACATTCGGTTCACTGGATCTGTGAGATATCTACCTTGTGCCAACGCTCCCTAATGGTTCCTGTTAGCACTCCTGAATGGTATGCAGCTGAAGCCAACTGGTCCTGGGGTTCTACAGGAGGAAGGAAAAATGCAGGGAAGCAGCAGAGGCAACAATGCGCGCTTTATTATTGTATGAGAATATGCAATAATAGGATTCAAGCAAATGAGTTTCCAGTTTTTAGTTTTAAGCCCAATTATTTGAAGCAATAGGGAAATTAAGTCACCAGTTGCTCATATCATTAACATTTGCAGAAAACTGTTGAAAGGCTGTGGCTGTCTTTAGATGTCTGTGTTTGAAGTCCAGGTGAAGGAGGTGACTTCAGGCTGAGATGCGGTTGTTTACTCAAGGCTGTGTGAAATCATGTAAGTCTGTTGCCAGGGAAGCAGGCTTTCTCAAGGTAGGCTGCCAGTGAATGATGTCTGTGCTGAAGGACAAACTGTAGAGTCTGCGAAGCTTCTTCTCATCTCACAGACCTGTTTTATTGCAGAATCTGAGAACCATTGAACACTCGGAGCGAGGGGAGGCCAATCAGCCCACTGAGTCTGTGCTACCTCCCTCAAAGAACAATTCATTTAGTCCTAGTGCCCAACCCTTTCCTATCTTGACACATATTTATTCAATCCCTTTTAAGAATAAATATTGCTTACATCAATCTTTCTGGTTGTCTCAAACTATAATCACCTTTAAAGGAACTGAATAGAAGTATTGAATCAAAATGTGCATTTTAAATTAAAAAAAAACATGATTATGATAGGCTTTAAGCATTAGACAATTAGAAAAGCTTCCCTGCAAACAAATGGTGTTCACAATTTTTATGCAATAAATTTTTCCAGGTTTCTATTTCAGACTTTCAGTTGTGTAATTACACAAATCCAGTTATTTATCTATTTTGGCATGGATGAGTTGGACCAAAGGGCCTGCTTCCATGCTATCCATATGACTTTCTATATGACTTTGCTATGGCAATCAATAAGACAAACAAAGGTTTTATTTTGTCCATGTTTACCATGTTGTATTTCCTTACAGTGTAGAAGAAGGCCCTAGATCTGTGTGTGGGTGGGAGCTGAGAGATGGGTTTGTTTTGGTTCTGCCGCTTGTTCTATGTTTGTTGTGTGTTGTGCTGCTGCACATTGTAGGCAGGTTATGCCAGTGCCGTAATGTGCAGTGTATCCCCAGCACATCCTCGGTTTGTGCTTGTTATTAACGCAAATGACACATTTCAACCCCTCTCCACTTCCCAGATCTCTCAGATCTACCACAAAACCACACATTGGAGCAGGTTTATGATGTCCAATTAACCCACCAATCTGCAGGATTTGGGATGTGGATGGAAAATGAAGTCTGTCTGTCTGTCTGGGTACCATATCCGATGTGGACGTTGGTGACCATGGTTTCCCATACAGATCTATCCTTTGTTCTTTGGATGACTTCCATTTCCTCGATGTGAAACCACCTGGCTAGGCTATTGATGTACATAATCCGAGGTCTTTCTCGAGGTTTGCTCTCCTCAATCTTTCCAGAGAGTATGAGTGTTTCTAGTTCATCTTTCCGCATGATGTGTCCTAGGAATCTGAGTTGTCTTTCTTTTATTGTTGGTATGAGTGATCTAACTGCTTAGGCTTTTCTGAGAACTTCTTCATTTGATGTGTGTGTGGTCCATGATATTTTGAACACTCTCCTGTAGAACCATAATTCAGCTGCTTCTAGTCTCTTTTCTATTGCTGGGGAAATGGTCCAGCATTCACTTCCATGGGTCAGGATAGAATAAGTGTGGCACTGCAGTATTCTGTTGTTAGCGTTCATGCTTATCTTTCTGTCTGTTAATATGGTCTTCACTTTCTGGAAAGCTTCTTTCGCCATTGCTATTCTGTATTTGATATCTGTATCGCACCTGCCATCACTTGTTATTTGGCTGCCAAGATATCTTAATTTGTTGACGAGTTTGATGTTTGTATTTCCGATCTTGATCACACGTTGTGGGATGTTTGTCTTTCTGGAGATGACCATGCTTTCTGTCTTCTTGGTGTTGATTGAGAGGCCTCTGCGGTTACTTTCTGCTGCCACTATAGTGAGTAGTTCTTGAAGTTTTGTTTCTGAGTCAGCTGTTAGTACGATGTTATCAGCACATCTGATGTCATTTATATTATGGCCTCCAATTGTGAGTCCTTTGATATCTTTGATACTTCTCAAGATATTTTCACTATACAGGTTGAATAAGTCAGGTGAAAAGACACAACCTTGCCTGACTCCTCTCATGATATTCACATACTCACTCACTTCTCCTTCTATTCTGATGGATGCTGTCTGGTCCCAGTATAAGTTTCTTAAGAAACATATATCTTTCTCATCTATGTCAAGATCTTGAAGCAGTTCCAGGAGATCTTGGTGTCTGACAGTGTCAAAAGTTTGTATAGTCAATGAAACATAGGTAGATGTCTTTTTGTACCTGGATGGCTGGATGGATCATCTGTAGCATGAAAATTGTGTTTCTGGTTACAGTGTTTTCCACACAGCTGCATTGTTTTTTACTGTTTTCTGGTTTTATACGGTGTCTTGCTCTCATCATGATTACTCTGAGAATAATAGTAAAAATGCAGTAACCAGGCAAAAAAGCCATGCAGTTACAGGGAGAATGTGCAGACTCCACATAGTCAACTCCTTGGATTGAAACTTGGTTTGTGGGTCGCTGCATCTATGAGGCAGCAGCTTTGCCAATTTCTGGTTGAATAACCTAACTCAGTACCAATATTTTATGGTCTTAGACTTCCTGCTGCATTAGTAAGAATTCAAGATCTGCCATTTTAGGATAATTCATCCATTGAGTCAAGGAGTCAACTGAGACCGTGGTGACCTATGAGAATGTTTGGAATGTTGACAATAAAAAAAGAGAGTTGAGCACCTAAATAAGTCTGTCTGCAATTAGATTACTTTTAAACCAAACTTTGATTTATTTTCTTTCAATGTGGCATCAGTTGAAAATTGAAAGAGAAAGAAAAAGAATGAAACTATGCCAAAAATTAAAAGGTAGCTTCTGTTTAGCAAGTGTGATCTCCCAATGATGATCAATTGACAAAATGGAACTTATTTGAGAATTAAGGGTTCCAGGCAATTGATCTTGTGAATTGTTAACATTGCATTTGTTCTCAAACATGCCCCATATTGTATGATGCATACGATATAAGATAAGGAGCATAAGATATAGGAGCAGAATTAGGACATCCACTCCATCAAGGCTAGTCTGCTATTCAATCATGGCTGATAATTTTCAACCCCATCATTCTATATTCTCCCAGTAACCTTTCAAACCCATATCAGTAAAGAAACTATCAATCTCTGCTTTAAATATACCTAATAACTTGACCTCTACAGCCCTCTGTGGCGATGTATTTCACAGATTCAAAACCCTCTGGCTGAAGAAATTCCTCCTCTCCTCAGTTTTTAAGAGATGTTCCTTTATTCTGAAGTTGTGCCCTTGGATCATAGACATTCCCAGACAAAGACCCAACAATGCTGATTAGAGACATAGAAAACCTACAGCACAATACAGGCCCTTCAGCCCACAATGCTGTGCCAAACATGCACTCACTTTAGAAATTACCTAGGGTTACCCAAAGTCCTCTATTTTTCGAAGATCCATGTACCTATCCAGGAGTCTCTTAAAAGACCCTATCGTATCTGCCTCCACTACCGTCACCGGCACCCCATTCCATTACTCATCACTCTCTGCATAAAAAATGTACCCCTGACATCTCCTCTGTACCTACTTCCAAGCACCTTAAAACTGTGCCCTCTTGTGTTAGCCATTTCAACCCTGGGAAAAAGCCTCTGACTATGCATGTGATCAATGCCTCTCATCATCTTATATACCTCTATCAGGTCACCTCGCATCCTCCATCACTCCAAGGAGAAAAGACCAAGTTCACTCAACCTATTTTCATAAGGCATGCTCCCCAATCCAGGCAACACCCTTGTAAATCTCTTCTGTACCCTTTCTATTAGTTTTTACATCCTTCCTTCTCCAAGTGGGGTCTGATCAGAGTCCTATATAGCTGTAACTTTACCTCTTGGCTCTTGAACTCAATTCCACAGTTGATGAAGGCCAATACACCGTATGCCTTCTTAACCACAGAGTCAACCTGCGCAGCAGCTTTGAGTGTCCTATGGACTCGGACCCCAAGATTCCTCTGATCCTCTACACTGCCAAGAGTCTTACCATTAATACCGGTCCCAGTGACTTATCCAACTTGATGTTTTTTAAAAGCTCAAGTACATCCTCTTTCTTAATGTCTATATGATCATGCTTTTCAGTCCACTGTAAGTCATCCCTGCAATCGCTAAGGTCCTTTTCCATAGTGAAAACTGAAGCAAAGTATTCATTAAGTATCTACTTCCTCCTCCAGTTCCATACACACTTTTCCACTGTCACACTTGATTGGTCCTGTTCTCTCACATCTTATCCTCTCGCTCTTCACGTACTTGTAGAATGCCTTAGGGTTTTCCTTAATCAACTCGCCAAGGCCTTCTCATTGCCCCTTTGACTCTCCTAATTTCATTCTTAAGCTCCTTCCTGCTAGCCTTATAATTTTCTAAATCATTACCTGGTTTTTGAGCCTTTCTTTTCTTCTTGACTAGATTTTCAACAGCCTTTGGACACCATGGTTCCTGCAGCCTACCACCCTTTCCCTTGGTGTTGTCTGTTGTGGTAACAACAGGCATATGTTTCGTGAAAGCATAATTACAACAGAAAAATTAGAATAAATCTGTTACTGAGTAGTTAAATTTGCATATGGAATCTGCTGTATTTATACACTATTAAATTTGCTTTCTCTCTATTTAATTTGTTGCCAGTAGTATCCTGTTATCAATGGTGGTCAATGATATTTTTTCTTCTGTTAGAAGTTGTGGTAAAAGAATATGGTTTGGAACACAATCAGTTATCAGGAAAAGAGTTATGGTACTACAAGTTTCGAGTTGCCTGCCACTTTAACTCTTCATCCCTCCCCACCCATGATCTCTTTCTCTTTCACTTGTTACATATGCTTCAGTGTTGCTTAGCTACACATCTTCCATCTGGTGCATCAAAGCCACTTCTCCAAGGATTGTCTGGAAGCCCCTCAGAGTACGTGGATCCCATATCTGGGCTTTACAGACATCTGAACACCCACTAATAGATCACCATTAGGAGAATATCATACTCAGCTTGAGCAATCACACTGTTAATACATACATCAAAACAATCATAATGCTGAAATTAACAATTTCAGGTAAAAAATCCTCTTTTGTCATCTTTCTTTCCCTCCACTTTTGGAGCAACCTGCAACTTTCTGACTCTAATAGTAGTTATTGCTGCCTTTTTTTTTTAACTAAATACAGGTTTTTAAAGTGACTTTCAAAATCTGGTCTAGACTCTATCACAGACATAGCATTTTCTACTCTTACCCCTCTCTGCAACTTAAAAAACTTTTGCTTTCTCACTTTTCCAGTTCTGATGAAGCTTCCTTCACCTGAAATTTCAACTCTGTCTCATCCTACAGTCGTCGCCTGCCCTGCAGAATACTTTAGAATAGTGGTTGGCAACCCGTCGATCGCGATCGACTGGTTGATCTTTGAGACTTTCCCAGTAGATCCCGAAAAAAATGAAAAATAAACACACTAATACTGTTGAGAGATTGTTTCCGGGTTGCGGGGTTTTAGTTCCGTTCTTTCTGCCCAGTGCGCATGCGTGTAGCTCCCCTGCATTACACAGTGTACTTCAGTGGTCCCCAACCACCGGGCCACGGGGAAGTGATACGAGTCAGCTGCATCTTTCCTCATTCCCTGTCACGCCCACTGTTGAACGTGAACCCACGCGAGGTCATCAGTCACCCAAATGCAGTGACACCCTCGCGCCAGGGATCACTGGTTGGCCTTGCACGTCTGGCGGGAAGTGCCGTTGCTACTGGCCTGGAGCACGCACAGATGGATGCCACCTCTAAACCCGTTTAGCACACCAAATGTTCGTGGGGAACCCGGTGCTAAAATGTTCACAGACGACCTAATTCAGGCTCAGGGTTTCGTAAGTAGCAGAGCAGCTACCTCGCTGCGATCTACTGAAACAAACTTTTGTCGGCTGATAGATCCTACTCCTCGCTCGGTCGGTCGCTCTTTCCGGACTGCGACCACTGTGGCCCCGGTACGGGGACCTCCGACCTTGACCTTGTCCTCTCACCCTCCCCGCGACCAGCCGCACCTGACCAAGGCGTCTGGCGGCGGGTGGGTGGGAGGCTGCAGTTCGGGCTGGGAGGCTGTCTAATGAGGCAATGAAGCCCTCAAAACTGCTTCGGTACCTTGAGTCCAAGCACCCTGCACTTAAAGACAAACAGTTGAGCTTTCTCAGCGGAAAAACGTGAGCAAGTGCGACAGCAGCTAAGTGCTGAGAACCCCGAAAACTAAATTGCGGACTAGACTGGAGATAAGGAACCTGCTTCTAGTATCGCTGTATTCCGTTTGTGTTTAACACCCCCACCCCCTGTAGGCCAGTCTGCAGGAATATTGTCAATATTAAACTGCTCCACAGTGCAAAAAAGGGTAGGTATCCCTGGTGTTTATACATTATTTTTACTTCCAGGTTGCGGAGTTTTACCTCCAGTTTTTTCTGCCCCGGTGCGCATGCGTGTAACTAATCGATCTGGGGTTGATCTTGCCTTTCACTAAGGCTGAGGTAGGGGATCTTGGGCTTAAAAAGATTGGTGACCACTGCTTTAGAACATTCTGCTTTTGTTCCCGATTTTCAATATCACTGGGGGAGATATTGTTGTTGTGGCATCATTCGGATTTACATCTCCCTCAAGCAAATTTTAAGCATATTTAAATATGGCATTGGAGCTGTATTTAGCCTCACAGTCTTAAGTATAAAGCAAGTAGAGCGGGGGAAGGGGGGGGCTAAGTATACAGCCATCTTTATCCCTTGTATACCTGTGCTAAACACTTTTCAGGAACGTATGTATGTATTCCAAGATCTCGTGGTTCTATAACACTTCCTAGAGCCCATCCATTGTGCATATCTTGCCAAAATTTTTTATCTGGGAATTAAAATCACAGCCTTGAATATTTGCATATGTGAGAATACTGTGCTTGGAGTGCATTTTACAGAGCCAATCTCACCTTTACTTATCATTCCCGCTAGCATCCTGGGAGTATAATCGACCCAGTATGTAAACTATGACAAGATTTTTGACAATGAAAAATGAGGTCCAGTCAATTATTTCTACTATTTCTAAATCTCTGACGAACATGGACATCTGAAAACAGGCCGTACGTAAGACAATAAGAAACAAGAGAAACGGGTAAAGCAATCAGCCCCTCAGACTGGCCCTCCCAGTCAATAAGATCAAGGCTGATCCATTCCTGATCTCAACACCACCTTCCCATTCAAGTTCAACTTCAAGTTTAATTGTTATTCAACCATACGTATGATTACAGACAAACAAAACAGCATTCTTCTGGGGCCTTAATACCAACAATCACACGCAGCATTCAACACCGATAGCATATATAATTATTCTAAACCCCTATCTCTAAACTTCTTGTAGTTCAATTTTTCTTCAGTCTCTGCCTTGAAGATGTTAATATAGCAGGTTCAATGAAAGAAGAAGAGTTTCGAGGGATCCAAGGAAGACTTTGTTTTTTTAATAGTCTGGCTGGAGTGTGGAATGCACTGCCTGAGGGGTGGTGAAAGAAAGGATTCCTTCCTCTCCAGCCCTCTATGTTTCCTACCCAGCCTGGCTTCGCCTATTACCCCCTAGCCATATTCCTACCATCCCCCCACTTTCATATTCTGACATCTTCACCCTTCCTTTCCAGTACTGAGGAAAGGTCTCAGTCCAAAACGTTAGCTGTTTATTCCTTTCTATAGATGCTACCTGTCTTGCTGAGTTCCTCCATCATTTTGTGGGTGTTTCTCTCTATAGAATCTAGACCAGCACCTGACTCATCATTGCATGGAAAGCAATTGGCCCAGAGTTTATAATTAGAACTGGCATAGAAAGCCACTCGATGGTTCACAATCCAGTTGAGCCAAAGGGCTTGTTCCGTGACGCTAAGGTTCTGTAATTTACTGTTTGAAATGTTTACAAAGGAAATGACTGATCCTTTAACTTCTCCAGCTCATCACACACTGTGTAATCTAACACATCAGGATAGATCTTGCTGGGCTGGTCAGATCTGTTGGGTGAACCTTCAGTGGAACTCAGACTTTCACGCTTTCATTGCTTAATGTAAAGGTCTGAACATTACTGGGAGAGACGTGATGCTGGCCAGACTCCATGCAAGTGATATTGAGGACGCGATCACTCAAATCGTAACTCAGTTGCGCGTGGTAGAATGAACACTCAATAACTTCACAGCCTATAGGCAAAAGAGAGGTGAAGTTGTTTATAATCACTTTACTATAGTTTAATATATCTTGGTGTTTTGCTTGGATTTTAATTAAATTTCTTTAGGCTAGCCAAGCTTTTATGCTTGTTCATGAAGATGAATCAATAAATAATAGATTTGCTAAAATCTCCAATTTTATTATTGGTTTGGAAAGGCTGATTTGTTAGGCTTGTTGTCAGAACAATACACTTCTGATTAACTTTTAAGCAGAAGTTTAATTTTCTGACTTTAACTTCTAAAGAATCCCCTGAGAGAGGGGGAGTGGAGTAGAGAGAGGAAAATAGACTGCATGCTTGTTTATCCCATCCAGCGTATCGGAGATTCTGGAGATGATCCGACTCTATGTGAAGCTGAGAGTGGAGAAATTGATTTTGCTAAGTTTGATTGGTTCCATACTTGTCCAGTCAATCAAGCCAGCCCTTGTCAACTTCGTGCAGGGAATATGTGTGAAGTTAGATTACAGATGTTCTGCAAGGCATCTCATCTTATCTGCTGAAGTTGATTGACACAGTTAATTATCTCACTGCATCCAGAGTCCTCCAGGGAGAGTGGCTCAAGGGCTGTCTCACTGAACTGAGGAAGTATTTTTTTAAAACAAAATAAACTTTATTCCTAATAAAAATATATTTTCAAGAATAAGCCGCAAAATGCCTTTTCATTTTTATATTCAAAGCCAATGCTTTCAGTACTGTTCTATTACGTTCCTACGTATCAATCAATACCGCTGCCATTCAGGTAGCCCTCTGGGGTGATATCGTATTACAATAAATATCTTTCCTTCCAGTAGCGGACGAGCCCTATGCTGTGGTCCTTCCCCACTGAGCCCTTGTGGTGACTGCACCAAGCCATTGGGTTTCTTAGCACGTACTCCTTCAGCCTGGAAAGTGCTGGTCAGCAGCATTCCTCCATGGGCATCTCAATGTGATGGCAGACCAATAAGTTCTGGGCAGACCAGAGAGCGTCTTTCTCCGAGCTGATAATCTGCCTGCAGCACTTGACGTCCACCTCTGTGTGTGTCCATGGGAGCAGCCCACAGATCAGGTACAGCAGGCAGTGAAGAAAGCAAATGGCATGTTGGCCTTTATAACAAGGGGAGTTGAGTATAGGAGCAAAGAGGTCCTTCTGCAGTTGTACAGGGCCCTGGTGAGACCACACCTGGAGTACTGTGTTCAGTTTTGGTCTCAAAATTTAAGGAAGCACATTCTTGCTATTGTGGGAGTGCAGCATAGGTTCACGAGGTTGATTCCCGGGATGGCAGGACTGTCATATGTTGAAAGATTGGAGCGACTGGAATACACTGGAATTTAGAAGGATGAGAGGGGATCTGATTGAAACATGTAAGTTTATTAAGGGATTGGACACGCTAGAGGCAGGAAACATGTTCCCGATGTTGGGGGAGTCCAGAACCAGAGGCCACAGTTTAAGAATAAGGGGTAGGCCATTTAGGAGTTCAGGAAAAAATGAAACAGGAAATATTCTATTGTCTATTATCGGAGAGTTGTCTGTCATGCAGCTGCTCGGGATGATCTGAGGCACAGGCCCTTGCATCTTTCTCCACATCCTCTTTGTAAATCCACCGTGCACAAAGAGGTGAGGTACCATCTCTTCCCTACTGCAGTCATCCAGAGGGAACACGCTGTGGGAGTAACGCTCCAGGCGTGTAGGAAGGACCTCACTGGGAGCTGAGTATATACGTATTGTGGGGCCCTGAGAGAGTGGGCATGATCAACAGCTCATCCCAGCATTCCTACTGGCCAGCATTATTTATTGTTCTTGCGTTAAAAAGCTTTCATGGGATTATAGTGGGATGTTCAAGTTCATTTACTGTTACATTTTAGCGTGGGTTATACAGTTACTCACATGTGTGTTTGTGGGTCACCCTGACTGTAACCAAGGTGTGTAATAATCACCTCCTCCATCTGTATGTGGCTAAATGGGTTCTCTCCCAGGGTCCTAGTGCGCAGTCTGTTTTTGTGCTTGTCGCAATAAAACAAGTAGTTGAGCTAAATGAGCTTCTGACGTCAGTCATCATGGATGGCACATTGGCGCCAGGAAGGGGATTAAAAATTAACAGCGAGATTGAAGAGCTATGACATTGGATGGAGCAACTTACAGCCCAGCCCAGTCGAGGGACCAGGCAGTGTGCCTCCGCCCCCATCCCCGGGCTGGGCTCCTGAAGACAGGATGCTGATCCAGATGGAGGACCTGGGAACTGAGCATCATGCCTTCCCAGGGAACCCTGATGAGACGAGCGTGCCCAGGCTCCCCAACCTGGGGGACACAGCGGAATGCCTCACCCGTCTCTCTCATGGCCCACACTGAGGAACCAAAGATGCTGCATGGCAGGAAGCACTGATGCAGCTGGAGCAAGGGAACGACTAACAGGCCTCAGCAATTCACACCACAGGGTCCATCCTGAAGCTCCCCAGAGACAAGAGAGCCAACCACCTGGAGCCTTTCTTGCTGCAAGTCAAACCTGCCGCTTAGCACTACAAGTGGAGTCCCACCGAGCCGGCGGTGCACCTTGCCCTGACGCAGGAGAGGTATGCCTTGCGGGCCCTCCTCGGCCTAACGCCGGCTGAGCAGTGTGAGTACAGGGCTCTCATAGCGGCGCTGGTGCGGCATTTCGGGCAGAAGCCATTGGAGGAAGCAATGAGGGAAGAACTGTGCAGCAGGCAGCGCCGCGTGGGAGAAAGCTGGGGGTGGTTGCAGCAGAACTCCAGCACTGATCATCATGGCTACCCCGTGTTCCCTCCCACGGCGCAGGAGGAGTTTGCCCTCCATGCGTTTGTAAAGGTGCTGATGCCGGAACCCCTTTGGCAGCGTGTTCACCTGACGTCACCATCATCGCTGGCCAGGCTGCTGGCAGAGGCGGAGAGGAGAGAAGAAATTTTGGCCCCCCAAGGTGTTCCAGCATCACCCTGCACACTATGTCACCCTGGCCTAGGAGGAAACCGGTGAGGAGAAGCCTGTGAGACAGGTCTGGCCAGCACCACGCTGGCCCCGTCACGTGCCATGGAGCGATCTCTGCTACCGGTGTGATGAGGCAGGCCATGTGGCCCAGGACTGCTCCACACCAACGCCACGCCATGCCACAGCCCAGCGCAGGCATCAGGAAATATCAAGATGGAGGTGCCACCCAAGTCCTCCAGTAGAATCCCTCCATTGTCGCCCCTTTGGGTGGGCCATTTGGGTGAAGAGCAAGGCTTATACATGGACTGTATGGTGGAGGGCATCAGATGCCGTGCATTGGCGGACACAGGGTCAACCATCACTATCAGCCATCCTAGTGTCCTCCCCAACACAGACCAGCCATCCCCACCTGGGTGGACAACGACAGCGGTCCAGCTGGCTACAGTCACCAGCGACTGTGCGGCGATGTGAGGGAAGATGAGGCTGCATATCGCAGTGGGGAGAAACACAGTGGAGCACAAGGTGTGGCTAAGTGACATCCAGGAGTCCTGCATCATTGGCCTGGACCTGCTGTCTCGTTGGATGCCCTGCGTGGATGTGCCAGGGGCCATGCTCTACCTGGGCGCTGAAGCCGTGGCTCTCCCATAGGACAGCTCCAGAAAGCAGAGCCGGTGCAGGCAATGACCACCACTGGTCTCACAGAGGCCCCCTGTGCAGCACACCCTGCAGTGGTCCAACCAGCACGGCGGAGCCAGGGGCAAGTGGCGGTGGTGGTGCTTCAGGTAGCCGCGAGGTAGAGCTCTCCACCATGGACCACCAGCAGGTGAATGATACCGTACCGACCCAGGTGAGGGGATGGCTGAGCATGAGATGGCTGCCAGAGTGGGCAGAGGACTCCACCCTGGATCCAGGGACCAAAGCCCTAAATTCTCAGTGGGGCACCCTGGAGATGTGGAATGGGTTGATCTGCCGGCGGTGGCTGTTTTCTGATGACAACAGACATCTCCTGCAGCTGCTAGTCCCCAGCAGCTCCACACCATGGTGCTGTGGTCAGTACACTTGCCGGTGGGGGTCAGCCATTTCAAGGCTGCAAAGACATTAGGTAAGTTGCACAAATGCTTCTGTTTGTTGAGAGCACCAAGGCAGCAGCACGTGGTGAGTCTGCTGCCTCTCCTGGAAAAAGGGACTATCCCCCAAGCTGGGGAGCCACTAGAAGGGGCTGGGAGAGCTGTTCAACCACATGTCTGCTGTGTTATATTGGGTGCGGTTAGCTGAGCAGCAGAAGGTAGTTGTGTTGCATCAGTAAATGACTGGCACAGTATTGGCCCTCGGCCACCACTGACCCCGTGGGGCTGAAAGAAGGAAGTTGCACCCTGGGTGCCTTGCCCCTTGCATGCCTCCTATTGGGGGGGGGGGGTGCTACAGGCACAGTGGACCCCACAGTGCCCCAGGTGGTGGCATCGACCACCACCACCAGGACTTTTGGACTTCATTGTGGACTCTGGGGTTGCTGGGGACACCCCTGACTGTAACCGGGGTATGTAATAATCACCTCCCCCGTCTGTATATGACTGAGTGGGTTCTCCCCGGGTCCTAGTGCCCGGTCTGTTTTTTGAGCTTGCCGCATTAAAACCGGCAACTGAGTTAAACGGGGTTCTCTCATTTGTCATCGTGGACCAAATGCTCGCCACAATATGTATATTAACACACATACACACAGTACTATTCAAAAGCCTTAGGCACATATTTATATATATATATATATATATATATATATATATATATATATATATAGGCTAGAGTGCCTAAGACATTTGCATAGCATTGCATTTGTCAACGTGGGGTGGACAGTGAGTTTGTAAATCTGGCGGGAGCAAAGGATGTTGGGAACGTCAAGCGTGAAGCACCACGGTAGGGGTGTGGGACAGGTGGCAGAGAAGGAGTGCCAGTGTGTGGGTGGCACAGATGCAGAAACACACAGCCCTGAGACACAGGGCAAGGTAATTTGATTCCAAACAAATTGTTTATTGATCCTTACAAGAATGTTTCTCTAGTACTTCCCCTCCCTCTCCTCTCCCTTCCCCTTTTTTCCAATTATGATTCACCTCTCGCTGCCCACTTCCCACTCTCAGTTCACAATAGAGACCCATATCAGAATTGGGTTTATCATCACTCACATATGTCATGAAATTTGTTTGTTTTTTGTGGCAGCAGTACAGTGTAATACATAAAATTACTACAGTACTGTGCAAACGTCTTAGGCAACCTAGCAATAAAATTCAAAGTTCAAATATACATGCCTAAGACGTTTGCACAGTACTGTATAATTTTTGTGTGTGTGTCTGTATGTTTGCTTTCTATCTTATGTGTACTATATGTGTCTTGTGCTGTGTATGACTGTTGGTACTGTGTTTTGCATCTTGCCCCAGAGAAACATCGTTTCCTTTGTCTGCATTCATGGGTATTCATCTATATTTGAAAAATGATTAAATTTAAACTTGAATTTAATCTCTAATTCCAAGAGTTAAAAGGGGGGCAATGGTTTCATATAGACCCCCTGTTCACTGGTGAAGTGGACGGCACATTTTAAATGTGGCATCATGCTTGCAGTCCCAAACAGAAGTCTGATTCAAGCAATGGTTGTCTTTAGCATTAGAGCCAACTGTTCTTGGGTGTACAGTGTTGAGACTGACAAAAACTGAGTCGACAGAAGCTGTAACAGGGAAGTATAGTGAATAAATCTTCAGTCACACAGCAAACCTTCAGGACAAAGAGTCAAGTCAAGTCAAGTCAAGTCAAGTCAAGTTTATTGTCATTTTACTATATACATGAATGCCATCAAACGAAACAATGTTTTTCTGGACTAGGGTGTAAAGCACAGTTATACACATAACATTTATGTAACACACAATAACTTAGGAAAGAAATAATAAAACCTACAAATGAATTATTCATAATTAAACAAAGTGCTTAAGTTAAATATTGCAGGGTACAGAACAGATTAACTGCTGACACTTCAAATGCGATGTAGCAGGGAGTTCAGAAGGCAAACGGCCTGAGGGAAGGAACAGTTTTCCCATCCTATCCGTTCTTGTCTCTATGTCTCCTGCCTGATGGTAGTAGGTCAAAGAGGATGCTGGATGGTTGAGTGGGATCCTTGATAATATTTCCAGGAGAATCGAAGACAATCTCACCCTCCTGATCCAACACAAAGATAACCATAAACGACTAGCACAGTTTGTATTGCTATATTCATCTACATAACTTTAACATTTCGAATACAGTCCGGTGAATTTACAGAATTACAGATTTACAATGGTAGCACATCCCAACTAGCAGAAAATCTGTGAATGTTCGATACTGGTGTCTGTTCCAAAAACCAGACAGCCAATATATATCCCTTTTGTTACAGTGCTGAGGCATCAATAAACTATTAACCAGAAGGTTACTTAACAACTCAGATATGTCCTGAACTCTATCATAAGTGGCAGGGTTACACCTTCAACAATGTACTAATAACAGGAGCATTCATCTATTGTCTTTTCCTATGTCATTACAATAAGTTGGCCGGCGGAGTAGTAGCATCCACAGCGAATTTCGAGGCAAATGCTCCAGGTTCGAATCCAGCCAGTTCCTTGCACGCTTCCCATCTGTGCTAGTGTCAGGCTAGCAAATCGGTGTCATAAAACACAGACAAATGCTAAAGAAAAGGCACGTATGCTGGCCGATGTACCACAAGGCACGGGGGGGGGGGAGGGGAACCAATGACACAGTTACAATGGGTCAGCGAACGTCCCTCGCCTAATGATTGGTCTCACCAGCCACAAAGTACCAGTTGGAAGTTAAATAGTGTATGGCTTTATTTCCTGAAGATCGGCTTTTATATTAGTTAATCCATAATTATGCTATCCTTAACTTCATAATCCCAGAATGATACCTAACACAAGAGTTCTGTTCTAATAGTCCTATAGCCTGGACTGAGAACAAACCAAAAGCTGAGTTCAATTGTCAAATTAATTCCATCATTGTAATCTGTGGATTCAAACCATTTAAAATGACAAGCTGTAGCTAGAAACATGATCTTATGCAATGCTGCCTTTCCAGCATTCCTGGGTTTTGTTTCAGGCTTGCTACATTTGCAGAACTGAGCTTTTCCAGTCTGTAACTTGCACTTCAAATTCAAGATAGTTTATTTTCATTCTTCAGTACCCAAGTATAAAGGAGAGCAAAATGATGGTTGCTCTGGATCTGATGAAGCATAAAAATCACAGTAATCAATAAAAACCAAAAAGAAACATCAATAAATATAAATATAGAAGCAATCCTAAAAGTACACAATGTACAAGTGACTGTTTTATACCGTACATAGACTTACAATGTTAACAATAGATCTTCCTATTTACACTTTCAGCACAGTGAAAAGCCTTCTCCACCCTCTCTCACTCAGCTCAGTTCTGCTTATGTCAATCATCTGCTCCATCACATACATTATCTTCATTCTCACCACCCCTCCTTTTCTGGACATCTTAAAACTTGACGAGGTGATGCTTCAAGAAGGCAACATCTATCATTAAAAATGCCCACTATCTGGGTCATGCCACTTTCTCATAGTTACCATCAGAAAGGAGATACGGAACAATTAAATCCCACACCACTAGGTTCAAGAACAGCTACTTTCCCTTCAACCATCCAGTCTCGAACTGACTTGCACGTCCTTAATTACCACACTTTAGAAACACTTTGACTGCATTGCACAATGGACTTCACTTTTCATTGTTATAATTGTGTTTTTTCTAGTAAAAATTCTGTAATTATTACGTGCTTTTATTGTATATGCTGCATTTCTGAATCTATGTGCCTGTGATGCTGTTCAGTTTATCTTGCATGTACTTGTGCATATGACAATAAACACAGCATCGACTTTGATTTCAATAAAATTTAAGTTTAATTGTCATTCAACCATACATGAACACCTATGAACACAGCCAAATGAGACAGTGTTACTGTGGAACCAAGGTGCAAAACACAGTACTAACAGTCACACACAGCACAAAGCACACGTCATACATATAAGATAGTACGATCTTACACTGCCTAGCTTCATTGATCTGAATCACAAGTTCTGCTCATTGCTTTGCTGCCTGACCTGCTAAAAATTTCCTGTATTTTGTGTTTTTACACAAAAATATATATATGCACCTGTAGTTTTCTTTTGTTTCTCTCCCTTTTGTCAGTGTTAGGCCAATATCCCCAGAACCTTTTGTCCTCATCTTTGGAGAGAGCTGAAACTGACATTCTTGGACTGTTTCGATGGCTTGTGGTTTGATGTTTTATATTCTGTTTTTTTTTGCCGTATGCACATAATTGCATCCACCACTTGCACTGGTAGCTTGTTCTATACTCTCTGAGTGAAGAAATTTCCCTTCATGTTCCCCTGAAATATTTCACCTTTCACCCTCAACCCATGACCTCTAGTTATAGTTTCACCCAGTCTCAGTGGAAAAAGCCTGCTTGTGTTTACCCTATCTATACCCCTCATAATTTTGCATACCTCTATCAATTCTCCCCTCAATTTTCTACGTTCTATGGAATAAAGTTCTAACTTATTCAAGCTTTCCTTATACCTCAGGTTCTTAGTCCCAGCAACATCCTTGTAAATTTTCTCTGTACTCTTTCAATCTGATTTTCATCTTTCCTGTAAGTGTGTGGTGTGGCCTCCATCAGTTGTGGTTGACCATGGGTACTGCGCCTCTGGCAGTCACTGGGAGTGGCTTCTCCAGAGCGCAAGCCAGGGCAGAGTTGATATGGAGATCCGTCTGTTGCCCATGCAGTGGGACCCCCCCCTCTCCATACTGATGACAGGTCCAAAGGAACGACAAAAGTCGATACAGTTTGGTGCCAGCAGCATCGCAGGAGTTGCCGTGCCGCTGCTGGGTACAGCAGTCGGCCACCTTCGGGACTCCGACTCCAGATTTTTCCTCGGGGTTTACTCCCAAAGCCTTTCCCGTGAGCGGGTTTAGCCGCAAGGCAGCGGGGGTTTGAAATTGGAGTTCTCCCTCTCCTGGATGAGTTACCATCCGTGGTTAACGACCCCATCTGCCCGGAGCAACTGGTTTTAAGGCGCCAGTGGCCCACCTTTGCCCTTTCTCCTGTCAGTGAGAACAGCTCTGCCGGGCATAAGAACGATGCCACACGTGAAGACCAGGAGTTGGACTTGGTTGTCAGAGGCTGTTTGAGACGCACGCTATGAAGAGCATTTGTTTAGCAGTGGGAGCTCATCCCCACTACCACCCTTCAGCTATGACTACCCTTGGACCAAAAAAACAGCAAACAGTACTCCAAATTAGTCCTCGCCAACTTCTTCCACATAACATCCCTTCTCCTGTACTCAATACTTTAATCAATGTAGGCCAATGTGCCAAGAGCTTTCTTTACAACCTTTCTACTTGTGACACCACTTTCAAGATATTATGGGCCTAAGTGCCCAGATCACTTCATTCTTTCACACTCCTCAGTGCGCTGTGGCTCACTATGTAAGACCTGCCCTGGTTGATTTTCCCAAAGTGTCCTCCCAAACTTAACCTGAATGAAGCAGTCCCGTCCGTACCGCAGGTAGCTGAGGCAGAATATGACCCATCCTCATTCTGTTCACCAAAATAAACTAAATTATACACACAATGCTACTTTGTTAGTTACACTTGCTTGTCAATACAAATATCTAATCAGCAAATCATGTGGCAGTAACTCAATGCAGAAAAACATGCAGACGTGGTCGAGAGGTACAGTGGTTTTTTTTTCAAATCAAACATCAGAATGGAGAAGAAATGTGATCTAAGTGATTTTGACTGTGGAATGATTGTTGGTGCCAGACAGGGTGGTCTGAGTATCTCAGAAACTGCCAGTCTCCTGGGATTTTCACACACAACTGCCTTCCGAGTTTACAGAGAGCTTATGTGAAACAAACAAGCAAACAGAAACACTTAGTGACTGCAGCTCTGTAGGTGAAAAATTCCTTGTTAATGAGAGAGGTTGGAGGAGAATGGGCAGACTGGTTCAAGTTGACATGAAGGAGACCGTAACTCAAAGAGTCATGTGTTCTGACAGTGGTGTGCAGAAGAGCATCTCTGAATGCACATGTCAAACCTTGAAGTAGATGGGCTACATCAGCAGCAAACCACAAGCATACACACCGTGGCCACTTTATTCGATAAAGGAGGTACATAATAAAGTGACTATTGAGTGTACAATATGTCCCAAAGATGCGTTGGTAGTTTCACTGATGACTGTGTTTCCCTTTTATTGAGGTAAATGACTAAAGTAGTCAAAGGGAATTAGTGCGTAATTAAGAAAACATTTCAGCTTTAGAGGGAAATATAGAGAGCATGATTTGGATTGATGAAGAGTCCCGGTCTGAAATGTTGGCTCTTTATTCCTGACTTGCATTCAGGGAGAAAACTTCATAACATTTGGATTTCCCAAAGAGCTTTGCAGTTCAACAAAAAAAAAAGAATGCCTTAATATGGGAAGCTCTAGGGAGATTAAGTAGTTATTCAACCATGATGTATTCCATAAGGGTACACAGTGCTGTGGCAAACAGGGTAGCTGTCTCAAAGCTCCTGTAGGCAAGGTTTTATTTTAATTCTTGTTACTGTCCGTGTGGATTTTGCACACTATCCCTTTGACAGTGTGGGTCCCTCATGAGTGCTGTGCTTTCGGAGGTGCTCCCAGTGAGAGGACTGTGTCAGTGCTGGGCAAATGGGATAGGTTGAGGAGGGGAAAAAGCTGCATGATAGGGACTGGTTTGGTGGGGGGGGCAGTGGGCCGCGGGGTGGGGAAGTGGGGTGATGAGGAATTGCGTAGACCAGGAGGAGAGAGAAAGGGACAAGATCTAGACTCCAGCATCTGCTGTCTCTTCTGTACGGTGGTTGTCCGTCACGTCCGATGACGACAGAAGACCTGTGTGGGAGAGTTTTAAAATAAAATAAAGCCGTCGCACTTGGGCAGTTCCACTCTCTTGACCTCAGAAATCTGAGTCCAGTGTACGAACAAGCGTCACAAACTGGAGTCTTCCTTGGTTGCAGTGGATGACCATGTTATCTTCTGTGCCATGTCATGCCTTTTGCTCTCTTGCAGTACCGCCTTCTTGGCCATTCGATCTCACTGTAGCTCCCATCCAGTCTGCCAGAGCTGACTTCACCTGCTGGGACAGGCATGCCCCTAACTCACCGGGGTATGAGGCCACCAGCTACCCTCACATGGTTTAGCCTGACTGTCGTCGTGTTGGAACGGGTTGTGGCCGTTGTCACATGTAAACAGCCACGGGTGAGCGCTGAGTGTCCAGTGGGGAAGAAAGGTGATTAAGCTGCCTCAGAATGGACACGACAAGCCCCTTCACTAGAGGAGCCAGTACTAAATGGAACCTGATCCTAATTTAAATCCCACAATCAGCTTAGAGCAAAATATATTTGAATTATCAGCAACTTGTATTTACACTACAAATTCAACAGTGCTCTAAGATACTACATTGCAATATTGCATGAAAAAGTTTCTACTTTACTGTTCTTTTCTCTCACCTCCTGGTCTATTCAGTTTTGCACCCCACCCCACATTCATCTCATTTTCTTCCCCTTCCTCCACCCTCTTCGTCTACCCATCGCCCACAGACTTATCCTGCTGGGTCCTCTCCCCACTCTCGTATTTGTACTCCCCATCTCTTATTAGTTCCATGCTCCAGCTTCCTCGTGGTCCAATTCCATAATATGCAGCCCTTTGTCACCTGTTCCTGTCACCTCCCAGTTTCTGTAGTTATTTCCACTTGTTCCTCCTATTGTATGCCAATTTTTATCCCACCTTTTCCCCTCACCTCTTTACACTGGCAATCTCCCCATTCTCCCAGATGAAGGATTTCCATTAGAAATGTTGTCTGCTTTTTCCCTCTGCAGATGATGTCTAACCTCTTAAGTTCCTCCAGCAGTTTGTTTCTTGTTCCATATCGCAGCATCTGCAGTCTCTTCTGTCTTCATTTCTAAATGGATTCAGTTCATAACATCAAAGGTTCAAATATTCAAAATATAGTTATTATCAAAGTATGTGTGCCGTATGCAGCACTGTGATTCATCCTCCTGAGGCGAGCCATGCGACCAAGGAACACCACGGATCCCATTCAAAGAAAACGGCAAGCTGCCGACACGCAAAAGAAAAGAACAAATCAGGCAAACGGCAAAAAATGAATGATTAACACACAGGATGTTGAATATCAAACCACAGAGTCTTTGAAAGAGTCTAGGAATGTTTAGTTCAGTTCAATTTAGCGCTGCGTCGTTCGTTGACTGCAGGCCTCAGAGCCGCTCCGCCCAGATCAAAATCACACAAAACACCAATAAAAAGAAGGAGTGACAAGAAACCAGAAACACGGTTAACATGAACTGCGGAGTCCTTTAAAAATGAGTCAGACCCACAAACCGTGATAATGAAACCCTGCCCAAGACCCGAGAGTCCCGCATCTTCGTCTGGCAGCAGCGAGTGAGAACGAACGGGTGACCAGTCAAATGCAGGCAGACGGAGATTCAAAGATTCAGACGACACTGAACACCGCTTCACCTTCCACTCTCATCCACGTTGATTTCAATCCTGCTCGACTCTTTAATCAGCGAGTTGGTCAAGAAATGGAGCTGATCATAGGTTCACAGTCCACCATTAGGCACCCTCCATTCTCAACCAAGCCACATCACAGAAATTTTTGAATTAGCCCATAGTTTGCATTTGAAATGTAAATCACATAATTAATTGAGAGCAAAATATATTTGAATTAATCTGACAGTTTGCATTTAAACAGTACCTTTAACATGAAATGCTGCCCTAAGACACTGGACTGGAACATTATATAGAAATCTGTTGCCAAGTCACTTAAACAGAAGTTGACCAGCTTAAAGAACTGGGTTTAAAAGTGTTTCTGAAAGCAGGAACGTTGGAGGAGAGTTGCAAAGAACCACGTTTTTAAGATTCTTAATTATATAATTATTGAAAATGATCTAGCTTTCATCAAGTGCTGGCTGTTGGTTGTCAATTGTCACCCAGCCTATCCCTCGTACCTTCATGTTTTCCAATGTTTAGATTGAAATCTCTGGTTCAGATTCACTTACAAAGTCAATGTAAATTCCAAGAGCTCCTTAGCATTCACATTATTAATTAACTTTCCACACTTTCTAGCACTGTTGTGTTCCTTCTTTCATTCCTTAAAACATTGATCTGGAAATCTCTTTTACATTCCAGAAATTCAGCCAAATCATTATTAATATTGATTTGGTTTATCCAGTCTAGACCAACTACAGCAACTAAAGAGCCCCTTGATTACTGTAAGCCACTGTGCAATTCATCTCTAATTTCCTCATTTATACCCTGCTCTGCTAATGTTCTCTGCACCCCACACGTCTTATCTTCACTCAGACTAATTTTATACATTGATCTGCCAAGCACTGTACTGCTGCCACAAAGCCAAAAAAAAACATATCATATATAAGTTGTATAACGTATAGGGCACCATAGTGGCATAGAGAGCACCACAGTAATGTAGCAGTTCACACAACACTATTACAGCTTGGGGTGCTGGAGTTCAAAGTTCAATTCCCGTGCCTTCTGTAAGGAGTTTGTATATTCTTCCCGTGATCATGTCTGTTTCCTCTGAGAACAGAGTCAGAGAATAGAAAAAAATTAAAAAGCTGAATTTTAAAAAAAACTGTATTTCCACAATTAGCTATACAATCCACTGTTGCTGTTGCTCCTTCATTCTGTTCCTCCTCTCAGGTGAACCCAAGGCAATTATGATGCTGGTCTGCCAGCTCTGAACACACTCTCCGAAGGACCATTACCCTTACCTGGCTCCAGATTGGAAAATTGGTTGTCAATTTCAGCATCAATCATTTGGTCCCGACCAAAAGGGTCTGTCCAGTGATGAAACATGAAGACCATTGGGAAAGACTGGTGCTGATCTTCTTCCTCTTCACCACCTCAGAAAGCAACACGATTGAGGCCGTGAACCAACCCCTGCTGTACAAAGGGACAAGCACAGAAGTGTGGTATCACAGGTGCAGAGATGCACCATTGTAAATCAAAGCTCGGTCAGGCAAAGACAGATCCACATCAGAACCAGCTCCACAGTATTGCTGTGTCTTTGGGACATATTACAGCATCTTCTTGTGAATTAATTGTCTTGGCTCTTCAGTCAATGCTGCACTGCAGGTAAGCTTGGCAATCTGTGCATGGCATCTGTCTATTGTTGAGATGAAAGGTGGTATGTGGTGAAGTGTGCATGCAGATTGTAGTGTTGTTTAGAAAGAAAGAAGTATCGGCAAAAGACATCTCTCGTCCTTTTAAAATAATTTCTAACCATTTATGAAGAAGAATCTAAGGACTGTATATGGTATACATACTTCTGTAATAACTTTGAACTTTGAACTCGCTGTAACATAGAGGCAGGCCCATGCCAGAATGAGACTCTACTCAATCTAATTCATCCTTATCCATCATGGACTTAATTAACTTTGCTTAAATCTTCCCATAGTGCTTGCTTCTAGTGATTAAAAGGTCCACAATATTCACAAATTAGCTTGTTGACTGAGAGGGCTTCAACTTGAGGCCTAGTCATCGCTACAGTCGAGACTATGCAGCTCCCCTGCTGTCAGTCTCACCACTAAACAATGGGAACAGACTTGCAGTACTTTAGATAACCAATGTGCAACAGGGTCTTGTGATTTCAAGAGAAACTTTCAAAACAATCACTCGCTGTTAGACTGCACACTGCCTTAGTGCACCAGCTCCAGTGCCCCCGTAGTAGGCAGGAACATGGTCCACACCATCCAGCTTTTCTGCAAATGAGCAGCTCATTGACGGGATAGATGTGCAGAACTTGAAGTTCCTAATATCCAGCATTGCCGTGTGATTTTAAGAAAGATGTTTTAAAAATATTTTAAAAAACACATTTAGTTGGCTGAATGTGCTGTCATCGTACCAGAAAGATCTCATCTGTATAAATAATTTGTAAGACAAGCGTTTCACCGTGTCTCAGTATATCTAGCAATAATAAACAAATTCCAATTCCAATTCCATGCTCAGTAGAAAGTCACTGAATTTTAGTCTAGCAATAACTGAGTGAAAAAAGATATATTCTTAAGTCATTTTCCATGTGACTTGATAGTGGGTTGAATATACAGATAGTGGTGGTAATTGAACCTGGGGTGTTGACACTGTAATAGTGTTATAGTCACCTCCTGTAAGGAGTTTGTTCATTCTTTCCATATCCATGTGGGTTTCCTCCAGGTGCTCCAGTTTCCTCCTACAGTCCAAAGTTGTACAGGGTTGGTAGGTTAATTGGTCTTTGTAAATCGCCCAGGATTAAATTGGGAAATTGCTGGGTGGTAAAGCTGAAAGGGCCAGAAATACCTATTCCACGGTGGATCTCAATAAATTTTTAAAAATGCTAACCACTATGCCACCGTGGTAACCCAAACATCTGAAAATTCCTGAACATTTTAGATTCTGAAAATGTCATTAAAGTAGTTCTGGGGAAGATTGCACATGGTGTGACAATCTGAAAATGGTTATCTGAAATCAATAACTAATCAGCATTTTACATGAATATCTTTGTAACTAGCTTAATAAATGGGCAGAGCTATTCCAAATAAACCTTCATGCAATAAGTAGAAGAAATGAAGCTTTACGGGGAATGCATTCAAGTGCTTGTTATTCATATCACACTGTGCTATTTCAACCCACTGCTTTCTTGAATAACAAACCAATTGTTCACTGCGTGTTTCAGAGACCTGCAGCTAGTTTTTAACTAACATAATAAATTGCAGTTATTTTTCATGCATCTGTTTTGAGGAAGGTATAACAAGTGGGAATGAGGGTGCAAAATGCCATCACCGGCAGACAGATACAAGCAGTCCATTCTTTTCCCCCACAATGGGTGATGAGGCAACCTTGTGTAAGGAGCTGCCAGTATCTAAAAGAAAAAATATAATTTTATACCATCATTTACTTACATAGACATTCACCATTAATTATGATTTTAAAATTCAAGCATCTTACAAAAAAATTCCCTGATGTACAATACAGACACTTCTTTGCCTACCATCACTTTATGGACATAAATATAATCTATTGACATAAGCTATCTTATTCATTTATATTTATTGCATTTTTTATTATTACATTATATATATCACATATGTATAGTTAAGGTCCCCAGGACTTTTACACAGTACTGAAGTAATTTTATGTACTGCACTATACAACTGCTGCTGCTGCTGCTGCTGCAGAGAAACAGATTTCATGACATATGTGAGTGATGATAAACCTGATTCTGATATGGGTCTCTATTGTGGACTGAGAGTGGGAAGGGGGCAGAGAGAGGGGAATCATGGTTGGGAAAGGGGGAAAGGAGAGGGGAGGCAAAGGGAAGCACCAGAGAGATATTCTGTAGTGATTAATAAACCAATTATTTGGAATCAAACGACCTTGCCTGCTGTCTCTGGGCTTGCCTGCACCTGTGCCACCCTACACCCCTGCTTTGTCACTTGACCAACACCTCTGTTGCAGCACTCCACCATCACCATTCCCAACAACCTTTGCTCCTGTCAGATTTACGTACTCACTCTCTGCTTTACATTGACAAATACAGTACTGTGCAAATAGGCACCCTACCTATAAATATATATGTGCCTAAGACTTTTGCACTGTACCATATAATCTATATCTTGCTGCATTTTTTGTGCCGCATCAGATACAGAGAAACAATCATTCCCCTTTACACTTGTTTACTGGAAATGATGTTAAACAATTTTAAATCTTGAGTCTTGAAAATGTATCACAAAAACAAGAACTGCTGAAACACTAAACAGGTAAGGTAGTATCCTTGGACAGAAGAAACAGAGCAAATATTTTTGATCCAAGATCTCTGATATATGATCAAAGTCAAAGTTGCTTTCATTGCCCTATACTCAAATACATGAACACGCAAGTGCAATGAACAACTTCTGTGGGCTTCCTCTGGGTGCTTTCGTTTCCACCCTCATTCCAAAGACACATCGGTAGTAGGTTATTTGCTCAGCTGAGTGAGGTAATTCAGTGGAGTATCTCTAAATAAATGAAAATAAAATGCATCACACTCCAACTTTTTTAATTTCACTTCAGGTTTCCAGTATCAGTGTTTTTTGTTGGTTTACAGTGCCTATGTGTATTAGCATATAATGGTTAGACTCCAGAATTCACTCTATCTACCTGAAAGGATTGAATATTGGAGGTAGAATTCAAAGATCAGCCGCTAATCAGGGTCAAATTGCATGACAAGATGATAATATTAAATTCCTTTTGCAATTCACGCGATAAAACCTAATCCTTACCAGGATGAGTGGTCTGAGGGAAGTGGGCTAGAAATGTTGTGTCAGAGCACTCCCTTGTCACCTCCGAGAGGACCTCAACTTTGTCATTGGGTTTGGAGGCTTCCGTGCCTCAGTGACCTGGAGAGCTACGTTGGTTGGAGTTAGGGCTCTTGGCAGGGTTACCCACGCCAAACAGGTGAAAGGGTAGAGGCCAGACTGAGAGTGGTCCACCGGTTCTCCAGGTTCAGGGGTTCAGCTCAGGGCAAACGCGGACTGGTAAAACAAAATTGTTATAGATACAGCAATGAAGAATCTGCTCACATCTGAGTGTGAATGTATTCCTGAGTCTCCACCCGGGACTTGTGTGACCGACAGTTGTGAAAAATGAGAGAAAGCTCCTGACATGATGATGGAAGACCTGAACACTGCTGCCCTAAATGACAGTCGTGTGCTGGGCATTAAGTATGTAATTACTCCCTTGTCCAGAGGAAAGTAACTTCCTTCAGCAATTCCTTGTGCTAACCTAAAATAGCACTATACACCCCAGGGGTAGCAGTTACCTGGAATGAGCTGCCAAAGGAAGTGGTCAAGGCAGGTTCAACTGCAACATTTAAGAGGTGTTTGAACAGATACTTGGAGTGGAAGGGTTTGGAAAGTTATGGGCTGAATGCAGGCATCTGGGACTAGCAGGGTTGATGCTGAGGTGGATCAATTAGTGACAGACCACAGATAACGGGGAGCAGCATGGTGGATACTATGGTGGGCCAGTTGGGCCAAAGGGCCTATTTCTGTGCTGCATTACTCTATGAAACTATGACGATAAAACAAGTATGGTTTATTGAGCTGATTAACTTGCTTCTGTGCTCTAAATACATTGTAGTACTTTATACTTTTATTAAGGTGTGGTATTATGAAGAAACAATCTAATAATTAGGGCACACTGTAGTGTAGTGGTTAGCGAAATGCTATTAAGGTGACATCTGGTGGTTCAATTCCTGCCACTGCCTTTAAGGATTTTGTACTTTCGCACTGTGACTGGGTTGGATTCCTCCGAGTGCTCCGGTTTCCTCAGTATTTCAAAGGTTAAGGTTAGTAAGTTCTGGGCATGCCATGTTGGTACCAAAAACATGGTGACACTTGTGGGCTGCCCCCAGCACATCCTCAGGCTGTATTGGTCATTGATACAAATGACACATTTCATTGTATATCCTGGTGCATGAAGCTAATCTTTAGAAGGGCGGAATGGTAGCATAGTGTTTAGCATAATCTTTAGACAGGTGGAAAGGTAGCGTAGCGGTTAGCGTAATCTTTAGAAAAGCGGAACGGTAGCGTAGCGGTTAGCGTAATCTTTAGAAGGGTGGAACGGTAGCATAGTGGTTAGCATAATGCTTCACAGAGCCAGCAACATGGGGTCAATTCTGCCACAGTCTGTAAGGAGTTTGTGGGTTTCTTCTGAGTGCTCCAGCTTCCTACCGTGTCACAAAGACATACAGATTAGTAGGCTGAACATTCACATGGGTGTAATTAGATGTTGCGGGCTCATTGGGCCGGAAGGGCCTGTTGCTGTGTTGGATCTCTAAATGAATAAAATAAACGATAATCACCAAATTCTGCAAAAAGCTAACCAATGTTCTTTTGCACTTGGAACTAAGAAAGATAGCTGTGCTGAAGGCTAATTACGAGCCATTTCCTGATCCTAAAATCCCGCTCCAAATAGATGATAATTTTGCACAATAATCATTCCATTGCTGATAGTTTGTAGAATTTAAAATGCTTTTCAAAAGACCTAAAATAGAGCATTAATTAAATTGTACTACTTTATTTTTGCTTTAATCACTAACATTGGCCAGGCTTTTCGCAGTACTGAAATCCCAGGTGCTTTCTTAACATTAGATTACTTTGCTGTCCAATTGAACATAGTTTTATATTACTTTCTTATCCAAGTGAGCTATCGGTCATATCACCAGTGGAGTGATGAGAAGGTCTGTTGCTTCATGCTTTATAATTTATTTTGCATTTTCATAAGATTTTGTTCTTGTCTTTGAGGTTGTTAAAGTATTTCTATAGACCTCAACAAGCAAATCAATTTTATAAATGATCATAATTATCTATAAATAAATTATGTATTAACAGAAGTCACCATTTCACTCAGTACAAATGAATATGATAGGATTTGAGTCACAGCAAGTAAGCTAAATTACCTTGTCTCTGTGTCAAAAGAATTGAGGGTTCAAATCCTCAAATCTTTGCTCAACCCATTGGCATGACCATACTGACCTGGAAGGAACTGGAGTTGAACATAGTACATAGAACAGTACAGCACAGTACAGTCCATTTGGCCCATGAATCTGTGCCAACCTTTGAGTCTACTCTAAGATCAATCTTGCCGGCCAGTTGTATAGCGGCATCAGCACCGGACTTTGGGGCCAAAGGTCCCAAGTTCAAATCCTTGCACTGTTACCGGCTGGGCTGAGCTGGGTGTCAAGCTGGGAACTCGGCCTCATAAGAAACAGGCTAATGCTAAGGAAACAGCAAAAAATGATGCCCGCTGCACCACAAGGTGCAAAAAGGAACAAGAAGATGAATCTAACCCTTCTCTTGCCTATAGCCCTTTATTTTTCTTTCATCTATGTGCCTGTCCAACAGTCTCATAATTTTTCCTAAAATATTTCCCTCTACCACAACACCTGGCAGCATGTTCCATGTGCTTACCACTCTTTGTGTATAAAATTTACCTCTACTATCTCCCCTGAACTCTCTTCCAACATATTAAAATTATACCCCTTCGAATTTCACCCTGGGAAAAAGTTGCTGTCTGTCCATTTGTCTATGCTTCTTATTATCTTATACACGTCTATCAAATTACCTGTCATCCTCCTTCTCTCCAGGAAGAAAAGCCATAACTCACTTAACCTATCCTTGGAAAACATTAATTTAATGGTGTCTGGATCTCATGTGCTAAATTATAAGGAGAGTTGCTGGAATATGGGAGGTAAAGTGTGGTTTGTTTGAGGTTTTCTATACATTATATGAAATTGGTAGGATGACCAGAGCATTGAGTTTGCTTGAGTTTGCTCCACCATTCACAAAGATCACAGTCAATCCAACCTTCTTCCAACCTACTTTCCTGTCCTATCTTCATAACTTCCAATTCAGCCTCCAGAGCTTTCTAGAGCAAGGAACAATGAAGAAGCTGTTGTGATGAAAATTAAAATGGCTAAAAGATGTTTTTACAGGTAAATGAATATTTAAAATCTAAATATATATGGGCAATGTGCTTGTAAATAGAGAAATCTTGGTCAGCATGGGTGAGTTGGACTGAAAGGCCTGTTTCCATGCTGAATATCTTTATAATTCTATGTCTGAGAACTATGGGAGCTTATCTCCTGGTAAATTATTCTCACTGAAAAGACTGAAATTTATTTTTGAAACACATCTTCACCACTTGACATACAGTTGAGGACAATCATTAAAGCCTGTTAGATTTCTTTGTTCTCTGTTGATGGTTCTGGCTGACTTAATGCACCTGTATGCAGTAATCTTCAAAAGCAGGAGAAAGCTAAGTACTGGCTTCTTTTATTTTGCCTCAGTGAAAATCACAGCCTTTTGCCTTCAGTATATTTTCGCTACCACAGCAGTGTCTACACTTTCTGAGGAGACTGAGGCATGCAAGACTCCCTGCCATCATTCCGACAACTTTCTTCAGAAGCAGCATCGAGATTGACATGAGAAGAAACTGTTTTTCCCAGAGAATGGTGAATCTGTGGAAGTCTCTGCCCAGGGGAAGCAGTTGAGTCTTCCTCACTAAATATATTTAAGATAGGTGTTTAGATAGTAAGGGAATTAAAGGTTATGGGGAAAAGGCAGGTAGATGGAGCTGAGTTTACGGACAGATCAGCCATGATCTTATTGAATGGCGGGACAGGCTCGATGGGCTGGATGGCCTACTCCTGCTCCTATCTCTTATGTTCTTATGTTATGTTCTTTTCGTCTTGTTTTGCCTTGTCTTGTCTGGCACAGAAGTTGCAAGGTATTAGACTACAATACCCTACAGAGGACAGCAAAAACTGCCAAGGTCTCCCTCCCTTCCTACTTGTGATATTTACAGGGAGTGTTGTAGACAAAGGGCAAAAGCACTGTTTAGGATCCCTACACCCCTCCCAGAGTCTTTTTGAGCCACTATCATCAGGAAGGAGGCACAGAGCATCAGAACTGGGATTCTCATTCTGGGTAATAGCTCCTTCCCTCAGGCTGTGAGACAAATGAATACCATGCCACCACTGAGGTCTCATCAGCAGGACAGTGGATTGTTTACTGCCTACCTATACTGCATACTTCACATGCATTTTAGTGGGTGTGGCGTGGTCCATAGGAACATTGTTTCGTTTGGTGGTATCAATGTACAGTCAGATGACAATAAACTTGAATTTGAACCCGAACCTTTGAGAGAGTAAGGGGAAACAAAATAAGGTATTTTCATTTTTACAGTTTTTCATTAAGCATTTTAAATGTCCCAAAGCATGTTACAAAATGAATTCCTTCCTGAAAGTTACTGTCTGTTCTGCATCTAATGCCATTCCACATCAGAAACTGCCTCATAAACGAGGATGAGATGAACTCATCAATAGACTTCTACAACACAGACTCAGGCCTTTCAGCCCAACAAGTTCATGCCAGCCATCAAACACCTGTTTACACTAAGCCTCCCACTAATCCCATTTCACTCAGTTCATCTTCTTCCAGGGTTCCACCACTCATCACCACACCAGGGATAATTAACAGTGGTCAATTAATCTCCCGACCTGTACGTCTTTGGGACGTGGGAGGAAGATGGAGCAGAGGTTTGGGGGAACAAGGAGAATCCTAAGTAGTCACATGAAAAAGGTTCAAACCTCATGTGGAGGGCGCCAGCGGTCAGGATCGAAGCCAGGTTGCTGTTACAAGGAGGCACTGACACCCTTAGCTGTGACACTATGCTCCCAGGCATGTTTATTTCCACCAGAGTATTTTGGCAGCATTGTTTGAGGAAGGGATATTGGCCAGCTCCTCTGGGAGGACTACCTGATCTGTCTTAGAATCGTGCTATAGGATTTCTGATGAATATCTAGTTTGCAATCAGTTTGTTGTTAATATTAATTTTACCAATAAAGACAGCACATAGCATAACTCCTCTGAGTGTCAGTAATCATGATTCAATTCCTAATGGTGTCTATAGGAACTTGTATGGTCTGCCCGTGACTGTGAGTGTGTTTCCTCCCGCATTCCAAAGACACATGGGTCAGTATGTTGGTACCAGAATCATGGCAACGCTTGTGGGCTGCCCCCAGCACATCCTCGGACTCTGCTGGTTGTTACATTTCACTGCATCTGTTGATGTTCTACTGTAAATGTGACAAATAAAGCAAATCCTTAAAGCTTTATTGTCACGTGTAGCGAGATACAGTGAAAAGCTCTTGCCTACATACCATCCAGAAAGATCATTTCATAGATCAGTAAATCGAGAGGGCAAAAAGAGGGGGAAAACAGAAGCAGAATGTAGTGCTGTTACATAGAAAACGCAGTTCAGGTGGACAGGTAAAGTGTAAGAATCATAGGGTCAACGTGAGGATGTTGAATTAGGCATGGATCCTGCTGCGTATTTTCTTCTGTAAATTCCTCTTTCCTTTGCATTCTCTGTCACGGTGAGAGATGGTGGGTGAGTGATGTGATGGAAGGCAGACAGGTCCTGATGGTGAGGGATGGCGAGTGAGTGACGTGAAGGAAGACAGACAGGCCCTAATGGTGAGTGTGCTCATCGATAGATGGAGGAAGAATCCGTTGACAAAGATTGGGGTTTCCAGATAAACTTGCCATGTCTGGAAATAAACACTTCTGTTTCTCCTGTCCTCAAGTCAACAAAAGTATCGTCATGTGTACATTCAAGATTAAAGATCCAAGAGTCAACATTCAGGTTTATTTATTGTCATTCTTCAATACAGGAGTGTAAAGGTGAACAAAGTGATTGTTACTCTGGATCTGAGGCAGCATGAAAAAACACAATAAGCATAAAGAGCACAATTAAAGAACACAATAAAAATAAATTTAGAAGCAATCCTATAAAACATAATAAACAAATAACTCACAAACACAAGAAAGGCTGCAGATGCTGAAAATCCAGAGCAACACACACAAAATGCTGGAGGAACTCAGCAGGCCAGGCAGCAACTACGGAAATAAATAAACAGTTGATGTTTCGGGTCAAGATCCTTCTTCAGGACTTCTGTACAAGTAACTAATAACTAATATCCTTCATATTGAAATGGATATCCAGTAATTGCTATTATACCCCTTTCTGCCATTGTATAAGAAGTTCCCTTCTTAAGGAATTCAGTGGATCAGGAAGAAATGGAGAGTCATTGTCTTGGGTTGAGACCGTTCATCTGGATTGACAGTCATGATTGTCCATTTCCCTCCCACAGATGCTGCCTGACCCGTCAAGTTCCTCCAGCAACTTAGGTTTTTTTTGTTCTGTATTCCAGAGTCCACACTCTCCTTCCTAAATATCTGCTGCTTTCACCACCTATTCTTTCCCTTCACATCCTAATCAAAGTATTTCATAGACCAATCTCTTCATCACTAGATCTAATGCCATGTGGCTCAGTGTCAGCTGTTTTTATAACATTGCTCTGTGTGTTCACTAATGTGTCGGTAATGCTATTGTTATAGAGATATATAGGCAAGAGTTTAATGACTGCATAGCACACCATCTGCAGTTAATAACTATTACAGGATCTTGAAAGGAAAATGAAGCAGAAAGCAATATAGATTCACATTATTTATCACATGTACATAGAAATAATCAGTGAAGTGGATTGTTTGCTTTAGCAACCAGCACATCAAAGGATGTTCTATTGGTGCTGGAATGTGTGGCAAAACTTTGCAGGCTGCAACTGTGAGGAAGTATACCAGAGCCAACACAGCAGGCCCACATCCTTCTACAGAACAACACAAGCAACAATGGCGACAACAAATTAAACATGATAACAAAAGCAAAACAAGCCCTTTTCCCATTCCCACTACTCACTGGCAGACTCACTCCAACCCCAGGACCAGGCACCCTTTGGGCCTTCAGTCCCTGTCCTTGGGTTTTCAGACTCACAGACATTGGGCCTCCATCTTCAGACTTCACCGCAGGATACCGATCGGTGGATTGACCCACTACCAGGAATAAAGCAAGCAAGTTGTTCATTCCTGTTGGGGGCTATTTAAGTGATTTAGCTATTTTGCAGCCATTTTGTTTTCTGATACGTTCATGGGAATTGGCTGACAGCCAATCCATCCATATCAGAAACTAATGTTACACGTGTAACACACTGTAAGGTTTCGCTGCTAAGGCTGATGTAATGGCTTCTATGTAATGTTCCGCTGTTAAGGTAATGGTTTCTGTAGCAGCAATGTTTGGGTTATGACTGGAGATAATGGGACTTTGGAATTCAGTGGCTATCCAATGGGAGAAATGTTGTTCTTTCTCGTGTGTCTGGGAGCCGGTTTTTCCGCAGTCTTTCGTCGATGGGAGATGAAGAGGGAGGACGCGTGAGGAGAGAGCTGGTAGACCACCAGACAGAGTGGACTGGGATCTGAGGGTCCAAAGGTCAGCGATGTTCGGAGAAGATCCATGGTGGAAGAATGGCTACTGAGTGAGCTCTAATGGGGACTTGGACTTTGACTTGGGCCCTTTTATTGTTTTGTTTATTTTTCATTACTAACCCTATATTCAGATTAAGATTCATGTGGTCTGTCATTTAATTGCATATGGGGCACTGTCTGATATTTTGTGTTGAGGGTTTATAACCGGGGGAACATTACACAGCATCCACACAAGCGTGATTACCCACTTTGGCGGGGCCGAAGGCTGATTCTCCTAGACGAACGCGAGCTGGGCGACCCTGAGGGTTACACACGTTACTCACACTGACTCTAATAAATAGATATTGCTAAACTGCTTGTTCGTTTTTATCCTGTCATGTCCTTTGGAGATTTGGTACAATGCGCTTAAGGCCAGTCTGCCATGTTCTCCCTCTTCCCTGTGATCACAGTTCCTTTCATTTCCCCACCATTATCCACACTATCACCACGAATAATCAGTCAGATCAATACCAAACAAATTTCAATTTCACATGTTATTGAAAGCAGAACAGATCAGCTCAATCTTATTGATTCAGAGTATTTAACGTTGGGATTATATTTTCCCAAGCAAAACTTCAGGCATTAATAAAGTATTTGTTGGCCCAGGGAGTCTTTACTCCTTTTTTTTGCTGAGAGTAGATCAGGAAGCTCTGCAGTTTGAAGGATTTAACATGAGATGTTAAGGACATTATGACAGCTAGCATCAGAGAGAAGCCGACTAGGATCAAGTAGAGAGTTTTAAAAACCCCGCGCACTTGTTTTCAAGCAACACTGATTTTATAAGAGGATTTTCTGAAAAGGAGGTGTGTGAGTTCACAAATGAACCTGAGACAGCACATTGTCACTAATGTTCATTTAACCTTGATTCATAGATCAATGTTCTAAGTACATTTATTACCAAAATATGTATATAATACAAATGCCTGAGCCACAAAGAAATACTATAAACCCACTCAAAGAAAACCTCCACCAACAAGATGCCCGAATGTGTGAAAAAGAACAAATCCCTCAAACAACAAGAAGTGAAATAACACAGAAACTCTTCCATGCTGTGACCATCCACCACATGCAACATCTCTTCCTTCTTCCCCTTCATTCCCCTCCATCTCACCTCAAAATGCTTTCAGCTTTATCTTTCCTCTATGTTGTCCTTATACGAACACTCTGCTACTAACTAGTCCAATCTTTTTGCACTACTGATTTTCTTTTAAATTTTTTATTGTAACTTATAGTAATATTTAATGCATTGCACTATACTGCTGCAGCAAGACCATAATTTTCACAACATACACTCAGTGGCCATTTCCTGTACTGAATAAAGTGGCCAGTGAGTGTATCTATATGGTCTTCTGCTGCTTTAACCCATTCACCTCAAGGTTCAATGTGCTGTGCATTCACAGATGCTTTTCTGTACCCTGCTGTTGCAATAGTGATTATTGCAAAACTGTTGGAACAGAAACAGGGTTGCATCTTGGCACCAGTGCTCTTCAGTCTGGTGTTCTCTGCCATGTTATATGATACCTTCATAACAGTGGCATAGGCCTTGGCATCAGATTCCACACTGATGGGAAACTGTCCAACCTCAGGCGGCTCCAAGCAAAAACTAAAATTAAGATAGACATCATCAGAGAGAGATTTCCTTTTTGCTGATGGCTCTGGGCTTACTATCGATACCAAGAAGACTGGACTAAGCAACAGCCATTCCCAGGGAAATCATACATTGAGCCAAACATCACAATCAACCATCTAAGACTCAACCCAGGGAACAGGTTCACGTATCTTGGCAGCACACTGCCAGATCTGCATTGACTGCATTGACGATGCAGTCAGTGACGATGCAGTCACTGCATTGACGATGAAGTAAATGCCAGGATCGCCAAAGCCAGTGTAGCCTTCAGCAGACTTTATACCAATGTCTGGGACAGAAGAGGCACAAGTCTACAGATGAAGCTAAAGGTGTGTAGGGCCATAGTATTTCCCATTCTGCTTTATGCCTCTGAAATGTGGACAGTGTACCAACAGCATGCCAAGAACCTGAACCATTTCCACCCAATCTGCCTCAGAAAGCTCCTCAACATTAAGGGGCAAGATTGAATCTGTGACACCAAGGTGGGCCCACCCAGTATCTACACCATCCTGATGCAGTTCCAGTTACTCAGAGCGGGCTACGTAACTCACATGTCGGATTATCGGCTGCCTAGGAGACTGCTTTGCAGTGAACTACAGAAAGGAAAGTGTTCCCATGGAGGCCAAAGAAAATGCTATAAAAAAGCCCCGAAAAATTTACTAAAAGATTTTGGCGTCAACCCAGACACATGCAAAAATATCTCCTGGGATCAGGTTAAGTGACACTACTCCCTCCATAATGATGCAGTGGCACATGAGGTAGATAGGACAATTGCAGCAGAGAGATGTAGGCTGGTCAGGAAGGCTCAAACCAGTAACAACCAACCCAATGTGGCTGCCATCTTTTGTCTACACTGCCAAAGAACTTGGAGTATGGATTGGCTTCTCCAGTCACCTGCATACCCACAGTCCAGCCCAACCCCTACAAATCACAGATGACTAAAATGGGTTTTGTCATTGCACAATGGACAAACTAATAAACTCTATATAACACTGTTGTAACATGTGGTTATTGGAATTACTGTTACCTTCCTATCAGCTAAACCAGTCTGGCCATTCTCCTTTAACTTCTTTCAATAACACAATATTTTCACCCACAGAACTGCTGCTCACTGGATGTTTCTTGTTTCTCGCACCATTCTCTGTAAGCTCAAGAGACTGTTGTGTGTGAAAATCCCAGGAGATCAGCAGTTTCTGAGATGTGGAAACCACCCCGTTTGGCACCAATAATCATTCCACAGTCAAAGTCACTTAGATTGCATTCCTTCCCTATTCTAACAATTGATCAATTGAACTTTTTGATCATGTTTGCATGATTTTATAGTTTGAATTGCTGCCACACGATTGGCTGATTAGATATTTGCATTAACAAGCAGATGTACAGGTGTAACTAATAAAGTGGCCACTGAATGTATGTCAGTGATAATACATGGAAATATTCTGAGGAAATGTTTGCACAGTCTTTCCCCATCCAGTTAAGTCATTCAGTAGAGCACTGTGTAACAATCATTATGTAGCCTCCATATTAGATGTACTAATTGTAAATTAGAAGTTTGGTTTCCAATGAACCTCTGTCATATAATGATGCAGGAAGAGCAAATCAGCCCAATAGATTTCATGAGAGCATGTGGCGGTCCCATCCCCCCCACCCCACCTTACTGCCTTCTATACCCACAGACTATTCTTTGTCACAATACTCCTTTCCGTTCTTTAATTGCATTAATCTATAGCAAAAGGGGTTTCTTCAGAAGTCAAGTAAGCTATCTGCACATCTTTGGGATAGGGGAAGATGCCTATACGTTCACAGGAAAATGTGTAAGCTTCACATGGATAGCTCTCATTGTCAATGATGAATCCTGGTACAAGGCGCTATGAGCCAGCAGCACTAAAGAAAATGAGTCCATTGCACAGATACATATATGCAGGGTGCAATGAAAATCTTACCTGCAGCAACATCACAGGCTCAGAGCAGCATTAAAAAGAGAAACATAAAAGAAACATAAATTATACGTAGTTTTTAACAAGAAAAAAAACAGAATTAGAACAAAAAATTTCCATTGTAATGCAAAGTGGTCAACGTGGTCTTAGTTTTGGCATACTAAGGTCATAATTATGGTTGTGCACTTAAGTTCAAGGGAAGTTCAACAACCTGGCAGTGTTGGACCTTAGGTCTCTGTACTTCCTGTCTGATGGTAGCTGTGAAGAGATACCAGGGGATCTTTGATAATAGATGCAGGGTGCTGAGCCCAAAATGTCTACAGTTTATTCCTCCCCACCATTGATGCTGCCTGACCCACTGGATTTCTTCAGCAATATGTGTGCATATCTCAAGATTTCCAGTTTCTGCAGATTCTCTTCTGTTTTTGATGATTGATGTTGCCTTCTGCATGACAAAGGGATACATGCTGAGTGCTAAATAACCTGCCGATTTCACACTCTTCCTGGTCTTCCAGAGAAATTCATCTGAATCCATTTTAGGGCTGATTTCTCATTTCTTTTTCTTTTGCAAGGTTTTCCACATTGAGCTGAACCAATTTCCTTTATCAGCCATCTTATCTTCCATTCTCCAAATTCGTCGGTTCATTGGCAATTAAAATTTGCACAACACTGTGATATTTTTCTCTGCCCTTCTATTTTGCACAAGTATGAGATTTGGGGATGTTAAGTTGTGCCCCCAGCTGTGCCTTTTGATGTGGAAGCCAAAGATATGACGGCTTCATTTGAAATAAATTGGGAAGTTGCATGGTAATCTCTAACTTTATCTAATTTTTTTTTAATGAACACTTGTAACATATGGCAAGTAGGATAACAATCACTACAGAAGATTTGTTCAGTAGATCAGTTGATACATCGCAGAAGTTATAAATCTACCCCAAAGTTCAATCGAAGTACGGGGAAAACTGTATCCAACAGTTTATCACTTTCTAGGCTGACATAATTTGCTCACGTGTTCTTCCCTTCCCCTAATACACCTGACTCAACATGTCTGTCCTCATGGAGTCATAGAGCACTACAGCACAGAAACAGGCCCTTTGGCCCATCTAGTCCATGCCAAGCCATTAATCTACCTACTCTCATCAATCGGCAACCCTATTTGGAAAGTTTCTTTTAAATGTTGAAATAGACCTCACATCCACCACTTGTACTGCCAGCTCATTCACATTTTCAACACGCTCTGAGTGAAGAAGTTCCTCTTCATGTTGCCCTTAAACATGTCACCTATCAATTTCCCCCCTTTCCTCTATTCCCCACTCTGACTTTCACTTCTTCTCACCTGCTTATTATTTCCCCCTGGGTCCCCTCCTCCTTCCCTTTCTCCAATGGTCCACTCTTCTCTCCAATAAGGTAATTTCTTCTCTAGCACTTAACCTTTCCCATCCACCTGGTTTCACCTATCACCTTCCAGCTAGCCTCTTTCTCCTCCCCGCCACCTTTTATATTCTGGCATCTTCCCCCTTCCGTCTTGGCCCAAAACATTGATTGTTTATTCTTTTCCATCTATGCTGTCAGACTTGCTGAGTTCCTCCAGCATTTTGTGTGTGTTGCTTTGGATTTCCAGTATCTGCAGAATCTCATGCTCACGTTTAACCCATGACCTCCAGTACTAGTTTCTCCCAAATTCAGTGGAAAAATCTGCTTGAACTTACCCTATCTGCATCCCTCATAATTTTGTATATCTCTATTAAATCTCCCCTGAATCTTCTGTGTTCTAGGAAATGAAGTTCAAACCTATACAACTTTGCCCTTCAACTCTGGTACTCAAGTCCAGGCAACATCCTTGAAGATTTTCTCTGCGCACTTTCAATCTTATTTACATCTTTACTGTAGGTAGGTGATCGAAACTGGGCTCGATACCCCAAGTTAGTCCTCACCGATGTCTTATACAATTTCAGTATATCAAGCCAACTCCAGTACTCAGTACCTTGATTCAAAAAAGCCAATGTGCCAAAAGCTCTCTTTATAACCCTACCTACCTGAGACGCCACCTTCAAGGAATTATGGATCTAAGTTCCTAGATCCCTTTGTTCTACAGCACCCCTCAGTGTCCTAATACTCATTATGTAAGAACTACCCTGGTTGGTCCTCCCAGCATGCAACACTTGTCTGTATTAAATTCCATCTGCCATTTTTCAGCCCATTTTTCCAGTTGGTCCAGATCCCACTGCTAGGTTTGAAAGTATTCCTCGCTGTCCACGACACCCTAATCTTGATGTCACCTGCAAATTTGCTAATCCAGTTTAACATATTGTCATCCAGATCACTGATACAGATGACAAACAGTAACAGACCCACACTGATCCCTGCAGCACATCACTCATCATAGGTGTGCAGTCAGAGGGGCAACCAGTCTCTGACTTCTCCCATGTAGCATCCTTGAAAATGCAGTTTACTAACTCATCCTAAATACCAAGCGAGAGAATCTTCTTGACCAACTTCCCATACATGACCTTGACAAAGGCCTTGCTAAAATCCACGTAGACAACATCCACTGCCTTGCCTTCATCATCTTTCCTGGTAACTTCATCGAAACAAATCTATTAGATTGATGAGACATGAGCTACTATACACAAAGCCATATTGACTATCTCTAATCAGTCCCTGTCTATCCAAGTATTTATATATCCAGTCCCTTAGAATACCTTCCAAACACTTTCCCACTACTAATGTCAGGCTCAACAGTCTATAATTTATTTACATATTTGTAGAGTCTTTTTTAAACAACAGAACAAAATTAGCTATCCTCCAATCCTCCAGCCCCTTACCCATGGCTAAGGATGTTTTAAATATCCCTGCTAAGGCCTCTGCAATTTCTGCACTAACCTCACACAGGGTCTGAGGGAACATCCTGTCAGGCCCTGAGGATTTATTAATTCTTAATTTGCCTCAAGGCAACAAACACCTTCCCCTCTGTAATCTGTATCAGGTCCATGACCTTGCTGCTCCATTTCCTAACATCTATAGACTCTCTATCTGTCTCCCAAGTAAATAGAGATGCAAAAAAATCCATTTAAGGTCTCTCCTATCTCTTTCAGCTCCATGCATATATTACACTCATATCTTCCAAAGGACCAGAGGACCAATTTTGTCCCTTGCTATCCTTTTGCTCTTAACATATCTTGGAATTTTTCTTCATCTTGACTGCTAGAGCAACCTCATTCCTTCTTTTAGCACTCCTGATTTCCTTCTTAAGTATTCTCCTGCATTTCTTATACTCCTCTTTTTCAATCTTTTTATTAATATCAACATATTAATATAACAAAAATTGATACATAATTATTGTGATTACAAAATTAAAAGTTAACATAAAAGGATATATAAACAATGGGTACAAAAAAATTAAGTCTCCCAAAGTCATACAAGATACAAATATAATGTGTACAAGACAAGAAAACTAGGTATAACAATATGGAAAAAAAAAGAAAAAGAAGAAAAAAATTATACCCCAAACAGAACTAAAAAAAAGAAACTACTCTAACAAGCTAACCACAAACTAAAAAAAAGAAAGAAAAGAAACATGGGCTGTTTATGATATCTGAGAAAAGAAAAAGAATCATAAGTGGCATCCACTCTGATCCTCTCTACATGTATATAATCAGAAGCAGAAGGAAATAGGTTTGGAAAAAGGTCAAATTACATCATATGAAAATATTGAATAAATAGCCTCCAATTCTTTTCAAATTTAGTAGAAGGATCATATATGGCACTTCTATTTTTTTCCAAATTTAAACATAACATAGTTTGAGAAAACCAATGAAATGTGGTAGGGGGATTAATCTCTTTCCAATTCAACAAAATAGATCTTTTAGCCATTAATGTAAGAAATGCTATCATCCAACAAGCAAAAGGAGATAAATGAATTGACTGTATCATTGGTAAAACAAAAATTGCGGTGATAGGGTGAGGTTGTCAATCAAAACTCAATACCATAGAAATAATATCGAAGATATCTTTCCAATATTTTTTCAAAGACGGACATGACCAAAACGTATGAGTTACAGAGACTGTCTCAGGATGACATCTATCACATATAGGATTTATATGGGAATAAAGATGAGCTAATTTATCCTTGGACATATGAGTCCTGTGCACAACTTTATCTGTATCAACGAATGTTTGGAACATATAGAGGATGAATTAACTAATTGAAGAATTTTTTTCCCATTTTTCAATAGGAATAGTAAACTTAAGTTCCTTTTCTCAATCATTCTTAATTTTATGAGAAACCTCTGAACGTATTTTCATAATTATATTGTAAACATTTGCTATTACACGTTTCTGAAAAGGATTTAATTCTAAAATTTTCTCCAAAATACCCATAGAATCCAGATTTGGAAAGGTAGGAAGTAGAGTGTTTAAAATGTTCCTAATCTGTAAATATCTAAAAAAAAATGGGATCTGGACAAATTATATTTATTAGATAATTGTTCAAAAGACATGAAACAATTATCCAAAAATAAATCGGAAAATCGTAGTCTACTTTTAGTCTTCCAAGTTAAATAGGCTTGGTCCATAATAGAGGGATGAAAAAAGAAATTAGATATAATAGGAATTGCTAAAACAAATTGATTCAACCCAAAGAATCTCCGAAATTGAAAACATAAGCCTAGAGTATATTTAACTATTGGATTGTCAATTTGTTTATGCAATTTAGAAAAAGCAAAGGGAAGAGAAATCCCTAAAATAGAAACCAATGAAAACCCTTGTACAGATTTGGTTCCCAAATTTACCCAATGTGGACTAAAAGATAAATCCAAATCCCATAACCAACATTTCAAATATCAGATATTAATTGCCCAATAATAAAATCTAAAATTCAGCAGTGCCAGTCCACCTTTTTTAGACTTCTATAAATATCTTTTACCTAACCTAGGATTTTTATTCTGCCATATATATGAACAAATTTTTGAATCAACATTATCAAAAAAGAATTTTGGAATAAAAATTGGTACTGCTTGAAATATACATTAAAAATTAGGTAAAATAATCATCTTAATAGCATTGATCTGACCTATCAGTGACAGAGACAGTGGAGACCATTTAGTAAACAAATATTTAATCTGGTCAATTAAAGGTAAGAAATTAGCCTTAAATAAATCTTTATGTTTTTTTTGTAATTTTAACTCCTAAATATATAAAGTGATCAGTAACTAATCTAAAAGGTAATTTTCCATAAATTGAAACCTGCATATTTAGGGGAAACAGTTCACTCTTAATAAGGTACAATTTGTAACCAGAAAAACTACTAAACTGAGCCAACAGTGATATAACTGCAGGAATGGATTTCTCAGGATTAGAAATATATAATCACAAGTCGTCTGCATATAATGATAGCTTATGTATATCCATCCGACGAGTAATGCCAAAAATGTTAGGTGATTCTCTAATAGCAATTGCTAAAGGTTCCAGGGCAATATCGAATAGTAATGGACTAAGAGGACAACCTTGCCTGGTACCCCGAAATAAGCGAAAAAAGGGAGATCTTTGGTTATTAGTAAGAACTGAGGCTACTGGAGTGTGATATATCAATTTAATCCAAGATATAAATGTCGGACTAAAGTTGAATTTCTCAAACACAGTAAATAAATATGGCCATTCAACTCTATCAAATGCTTTCTCAGCATCTAATGAAATGGCACATTCTGGGGTGCTACTTGAAAGAGTATAAACAATATTCATTAATCTCCTAATATTAAAAAATGAATAACGGTTATTAATTATTATGAATAACAGTCCTTTAACATCTGCCGGACGATGCTGAGGATGATCTACGAGTCTGTGGTGGCTAGTGTTATCGTGTTTGCTGTTGTGTGCTGGGGCAGCAGGCTGAGGGTAGCAGCCACCAACAGAATCAACAAACTCATTCATAAGGCCAATGATGTTGTGGGAGTGGAACTGGACTCTCTGACGGTGGTGTCTGAAAAGAGGATGCTGTCCAAGTTGCATGCCATCTTGGACAATGACTCCCATCTACTCCATAATGTACTGGTTAGGCACAGGAGTACATTCATCCAGAGTCTCATTCCACCGAGATGTAACACTGAGTGCCATAGGAAGTAAATCCTACCTGTGGCCATCAAACTTTACAACTTGTCCCTCAGAGTGTCAGACACCCTGAGTCAATAGGCTGGTCCTGGACTTATTTCCACTTGGCACGATTAACTTATTATTTAATTATTTATGGTTTTATATTGCTATATTTCTTCACTATTCTTAGTTGGTGCAGCTGTAATGAAACCCAATTTCCCTCGGAATCAATAAAGTATGTCTGTCTGTCTGTCTATCTGTCTGTCTGTCTGTCTGTCTAATAAATCCAGTTTGGTCCTCAGAGATAATTTGAGGTAATACCTTCTCCATCCAGGTTGCCAGTATCTTGGAAAATATCTTAGAATCTACATTCAACAGGGATATCAGTCTATAGGATGCACAATCAGTAGGATCTTTATCTTTTTTTTACATTAAAGAAATAGAAGCTCTATCAAATGATTGTGGTAATTTACCTAATCTAATTGCTTCTTCAAAAATCCTACATAACCAAGGAGAAACAGTAGAAGAAAAAAAGCTTGATAAATTCAACTGTATACCCATCTGGACCTGGTGCTTTTCCAGAATTCACTGAGGAAATAACACCTTTTATTTCTGCATCTGTAATAGGAGTTTCTAATTTTAAACATTCTTCAGATGATAGTTTTGGAAAATTCAATTTCCCTAAAAATCATACATGGTATTGAGATCATGAGGAAATTCAGAGTGATACAGAGAAGTATAAAAATCTTGAAAAGATTTGTTTATCTCATCATGATTAACTGTCAAATCACTGTTCTGTTTATGAATCTTAATAATTTGATGTTTAACTGAAGCAGTCTTCAGTTGGTTAGCTAACAATTTGCCCGCTTTATCACTGTGTATATAAAATTCACTTCTAGTTTTCATTAATTGATTTTCGATTGAGGATGTAAGTAATAAGCTGTGTTCCATTTGAAGCTCAACTCTTTATTTATAGAGCTCCTTACTAGGAGCAATAGAATATTTCTTATCAATTTCTTTGATCTTACCAACCAATAAAAGAGTTTCATTCTTAATACTTTTTCTCAAACCAACAGAATAGGAGATAATCTGTCCACATATGTATGCTTTAAAAGTGTCCCAAAGTGTTCCGCAGGAAATTTCTTCCATGGTATTAGTTGAAAAGAAGAAATCAATCTGTTCCTTCACAAATTTAATGAAATCCAGATCTTGAAGCAAAGTAAAATCAAATCACCATTGTCTAATACTAGGAGCTGTGTTCATTAATTTAATAGAAAGTTTCATTGGAGCATGATCAGAGATGGCTATAATGTCATAATTTCAACCAATTACAGATCGAATAAAATGAGAGTCAATAAAAGAATAGTCAATTCTCGAGTAAGAATGATAAGCATGTGAGAAAAATGAAAACTCTTTGTCCTTACGGTGTAGAAATCTCCAAATATCTAAAATTCCAGAATCAGTCAAAAAAGAGTTGATAAAAGGAGCCCACTTATTTGGTAAAGTCTGAGTGGATATAGATCTATCCAGCAAAGATTTAAACAACAATTAAAGTCACCACCCATTATCAAAATATATTCATTTAGATTAGATAGAGAAGTAAATCAAGACTTAAAAAATTCAGGATAGTCCACGTTTGGAGCATAAACATTAACCGTAGCAACCTTGTTATTAAAAAGTAACCCAGTAATTAACAAAAATCTATCATTCAGATCTGAAATAATATCATATTGAACAAATGTGATAGAGGAGTCAATAAAAATTGAAACTCCTTTTACTTTGGCATTTGAGTTCGAATGGTGCTGTTCTCCCTTCCAAAACCTAAAAAACGTTGATTATCCTCTTTCTCACATGAGTTTCTTGTGCAAAAATAATATGCGCATTCAGTCTTTGGAATACTTTAAAAATCTTTTTCCATTTAATCAGATGGTTTAAACCATTAGTATTCCAAGAGACAAAATTAATAGCCTGAGCCATATTTCCTAGGATCAACCATTTGGTATATAAAGAGTTAACCAAAGTATGAACTCATGAACCCGGAAGAGGAACAAAAATACAGGGAGGAACCGGAAGTGACGACACAGCAGACATTTCTTATACTTCCTCAAGAACCTCATTTGTTTCAACCTGTCTATAGCTGCTATCCACCTTCTTCTTTTTCTTAACCAGAGCCTCAATATCTCTCAAAAACCAAGGTTCCCTAACCCTGTACTCTCAAACTTTCACTTCTGAAGCTCTCCCACTTATCAAATACACATTTAGCAGAAAACAGCCTGTCCCAGTCCACTCTTGCCAGATCCTTTCTGATACCTTACTCCAATTTAGAATCTCAACCCAAGGACCAGATCAATCATTTTCCATAATTACCTTAAAACTATTAGCATTGTGATCATTAAATGCAACGTATTCCTCTTCACAAACTTCTGTCACCTGCCGTGTCTCATTCCCTAATAGGAGATCTAGTATCCCACTCTTTCTCATTGGGACTTCTATGTACTGATTAAGGAACCTTTCCTGAACACATCTGACAAATTCTTTCCCATCCAGCCTTTTTACAGTATGGGAGTCCCAGTAAATATGAGGAAAGTTAATCTCACCTATTAACACAACATTATGGTTTCTGTAACTGCCTGTGTTTTCTCTGCAAATTTGCTCCTCTAAATCTAATAGACAGTAAGGTAATCTATAATATAATCCTGTTAACATGGTCATACCTTTTTTATTCATCAGTTCTACTCATACAGCCTTACTAAGCAAGTTCTTCTGTGTGTCCTGACAGTGCACTGCTGTAATGTTTTCCCTGAGTAGTAAGGCCAACCTTCCCCCTTTAATCCCAAGCTAAATAGGCTTGGTCCATAATAGAGAGATTAAAAAAGAAATTAGATATAATAGGAATTGCTAAAACGAATTGATTCAACCCAAAGAATTTCCAAAATTGAAACCATATGCATAGAGTGTACTTAACTATCGGATTGTCAATTTGTTTATGCAATTTAGAAAAAGCAAAGGGAAGAGAAGTCATGCAGTTTACTAGGAGGCTAAGGAGATGCGGGATGCAGGAGGATGGGGATTTTTGGATTATCGGACTCTCTTCCAGGGAAGGTGGAACCTGTACAGAAGAGACAGTTTTCACTTGAAGTGGAAGGGGACTAATATTCCAGCAGGAAGTTTTGCTAGTGCTGTATGGGGTGGGGGTTTGCGGGGGAAGGTTAAACTATGCTTGCAAGGTGATGGGAACTGGAGCACCAGAACAGATAGTGGAGCGGTCCTGGAGAAAGATATTGTTAAGCCTATATGCCAAGTCAGAAATTGAAAGTCGAGCGTGGTGGGATTAATGTCCTGAGCTGCATATATTTCAATGCAAGGAGCACTGTAGAAAAGGCAGATGAGCTTACAGCATGTATCAGTACTTGAAATTATTGAGATTTGGTTACAGAAGTGGCAGGACTTACAGCTCAATATTCCAGGGTTCCATTGTTACGCAAGGGTTGGTGTTGGGACCACTTCTTTTTGTGCTGTATATCAATGGTTTAAATGATGGAATAGATGGCTTTGTTGCCAAAGTTGCAAATGTTATGAAGATTGGTGGAGGGGCAGGTGTTGAGGAAACAGGCAGGCTACAGAAGGACTTAGACAGATTAGGAAAAAAGGCAAGAAGTGGCAAATGAAATATAATGTTGGAAAATGCATGGTCATGCACTTTGGTAGAAAAAGTAAATGTGCCCACGATTTCCTAAATGCGGAGAAAATCCAAAAATCTGAAATGCAAAGGTACTTGGGGGTCCTTGTGCAGAACAACCTAAAGGTTAACTTACAGGTAGAGTCAGTGATGAGGAAAGTAAATGAAATGTTAGCATTCATTTCAAGAGGTCTAGAATACAAGAGCAGGGATGTGATGCTGAGGCTTTATAAGGCACTGGTGAGGCCTCACCTTGAGTATTGGGAACAGTTTTGGGCCCCTCATCTTAGAAAAGATGTGCTGGCATTGGAGAGGGTCCAGAGGAGATTCACAAGGATGATTCCTGGAATGAAAGGGTTATCATACCAGGAACATTTGATACACTGGGTCTTTACTGGTTGGAATTTAGAAGAATGAGTGGGGATCTTATTGAAACCTTCCGAATGTTGAAAGGCCTAAACATGGCAGATGTGGAAAGGATGTTTCAATAGACAATAGACAATAGGTGCAGAAGTAGACCATTCGGCCCTTCAAGCCATGGTGGGGAGTCTAGGACAGGGGGGGTGCAGCCTCAGGATTGAAGGGTGTCCATTTAAAACAAAGATGCAGGTTAATTTCTTTAGCCAGAAGGTGATAAACATGTGGAATTTATTACCACAGGTAGCCATGGTGGCCAGATCGTTGGATTTACTTAAGGCAGAACTTGATAGGTTTTTGATTGGACATGGCATCAAACGTTACAGGGAGAAGGCTGGGGAGTGAGGCTGAAGAGGGGAAAAAATAAGGATCAGCTATGATTGAATGGCGGAGCAGACTCAAAGACCAATTAGCCCAATTCTGCTCCTATGTCTTATGGTCTTAATATCTCCTGCAATGAGAGGACAGCAGAAGTCCACAAGATAGTCCAAATTGTTTTTTTAGGGGTAAAATATGATCCCCTTTTCTTTTAATTAAAGTTAAACTAGCCTCCTGCTTTCATCATACTTTAAGTAATTAATGAAGGATATACTGTAATTCCATTACATTTCGTACCACAGGATATGGAATTCTGGGGTTGAGTGAGTGGAACTGCCCCAGTGCAATGGGTATTCCTCTTTAAAAGTTCTCCTGCACAGGTCTCTTGTCATCATTAAACACTATGACTAACTACTACATTACAAAATTCCATTGGAGACATTTCAGGGAATGTTTAGTAGCTGATTCCTGATTTGAAGGGTTTAGATTAGTAAGTGTTCAGAATCAGGTTTATTATTATGGTAATGTGATATGAACTTTTTGATTTGTGAGAGCAGCATAGTGCACGGCACAAAAGTTACTAAAGGTTACAAAAATAAATAAAAGTGCATAGGAGTGATAATGAGATTCACAATTGGCATGCAGTATATCAGTTTAGAAGAATGGGAGGTAATGCAAAATTCAAAGAGCATTTGACAGAGCAGATAATGAGAGGACATCTTTTCTAGTTATGTTATCTAGAGCTAAGAGGTATGAGTCCAGAATAAAGATTTACTTATTTAAGGTTTGCCTCTATAAATCAGGCCATTGAGTATAATGAAAAAAAATGGGAAAAAAAGTTGAATTTCCCCATGGGGATGAATAAAGTATCTATCTATCTATCTATCTATCTATCTATACAAATCAAGAACTCACTTTGCAGTTACTGTATATAAAATGTTGGTTAGGCTGCATTTTGAGTAGTGTATGCAGTGAAGGATATGAAGACTATGGAGAGGCTGCAGAAATAGTTTACCAGGATGCTCCCTGGATTAGAGGATATGAGTTGTGAGAAAGTGAACAAACCTGGGCTGTTTTCTCTGGAGCATTAGTGGTTAAGGGACGACCTTTCAGAAGCTCATAAGATTATGCATAGATATGGTAGAATGACAGATATTTTTCCCCAGGGTAGAAATGTCAATCACTAGAGGGCATAGTTTTAAGGTAAGCCGGGAAAAGGGCCAGCTCTTTTACAGAGTGGTAGGCTACTGGAATATGCTGACAGGCGTGGAGATGGAGGCATTCCATGCAGGGAATGGAGGGATATGATCATGTGTAGGCAAAAGGGATGTATTTAATTTGGCATTGTGCTCAGCACAGACACTATAGACCAAAGGGCCATTTCCTATACTGTACTATTCTATGTCCTTTTTGTTCTAAGGCTGAGCTGAGGAAGAGTTCCTTCTCACAGAAGGCTGTGAAAATTTGGAATTTTTTTTTGCCACAAAGCTGTGGAGGTTAAGCCATTGCATAATGCCATGTGAAGTAGACAAATGTATTGCCATGGACACTAGAAGTGTTATGGCATTGAAAACTAAAGGACAAGCGATGGGAAACAAGTTTTGTAAAGAGAGGTCCTTGATGACCACCACAGACACAATGGCCCATTTCCATGGTGTGTGATCCTATGACCATAATCAGAACGATTAATCAAATTTGTCAAGAGTATCCTGTGTGCAGATTTAAGACAATAATGAAACAAAACTACAGGTGCAGGAAGTATGAAACAAAAGAAGTAAATCTGAGAGAGCCAAGCAGCACCTGAACAGAGTAAACATTCAATGTCAAAACTCTTTATCGGTTCATCTTTCAGCTGAAGGAAATGCCTCTCCTTCCAGGACCTGAGGAAAGGTTTTAGCCCTAAATGCCGACTATTTATTCCTCTCCATAATTTATCTTGCCTTGATCTGTAAGATTCAATGGTTCATTTTATTATCAAGTATGTATGCAGAATATAACTCTGACATTTGTCTTCTCCAGATAGCCACATAATACAGAAAACCATACAAGTAGTTGAAAGAAAGACATCAATCCCCTTCCCAGCATGAAAAGAAAAAGAACCGAAAACTCACAGACCCCAACACTCCCCCAACCCCTTCCTCGAACAAAAACTAACAGATCACCCAAACCCTGAGCTCTCCAATCAGTAGCAAGAAAGAACAGATAAGAACATTAAAAAAATAGAACTGAGAGAGGCCAATATGAACTCCAATCAAATCCATAAATCTCAGAATTTTGATAACATCTCTGAGAGAAACGGGACCCAGACATCTGTTTGAGGGAAGTGACTTGAACCAGCAGCCCCCTCCAAGAGAAGTGTCATGAACTAGCATCCTCTCTGAGAACCACTCGCTCCCCTCCACATTTGCCTCGATGTTTTAATCAGTGACAAGTGTAGTCATTCGTGGTCCCTCGTCTCATCTCTGAGCTCCTTCTTGTGGTAGCTCTTCTCTTTCTCTTCTGGAGTTTTCTCGGGGACTAGCTTAGTGCTAGCTTACTTGATCAAATTACAGACTGTAAGGCCCAAGCTCCAGCAGTTTCAAAAACAAAATTAAGATTAAAAGAATAAGTAGAAGACGTAGAAAAACGTAAATGATTGACTAGCTAGAAGATACCGCCCAAGGAATCATTGTTTACCTTACTACTTTTATCATTTCTATTTTTGCACTACTTATTTAATTTAACTATTATATATATACTTACTGTAATTCATTTTTTTTATTTTTATGTTTTGCATTGTACTGCTGCTGCAGACAACAAATTTCACGACATATGCTGGTGATATTCAACCTGATTCTGATTCCAAATCTGATTCTGAGCTTCCTCTTGATTTTTACTACTGTTAGTCATGAAAGTCCCAGGTAGAGATTCAGAAATATCATTGCACTCAGATGTAGAAGGACTCTTCATTGCTGTTTCTGAAAGAATTCTGTTTTACCAGACGTGGTTGTTAGCCCTGAGCTGAACTGCCAAACCTGGAGGTCTGGTGAACCACCCTTAGTCTGGACTCTACCCTTTGAAATATTTGGCATGGGTGACCCTACCAAAAACCAAAGCGTAAAGCCAGGCAGCATAGCTCTCCGGATCAATGGGGCACGCAAACTTCCAAACCATGACAAAGAACTAAACTACTATAGCATCCTTACAAATGGCACCAGACTGCAAGTCCATCAGAAAGAAATCGGACACATTATGGGGACCATAGAGCCCATGGAACAACTTTCCTTGAGAAGTGTTGGTGCTTTATTTCACTGCTAAATGCAAAATACAAGACAGTAATCTGTCAATTAATTGAAGCTGTTGAGTGGTTACATTAAACTAACCATGGAAGCTTCAGGTGCTGCATTTCTTGATAAAGAAACATTAGTTAATAATTGCATATTCTGGGATTAAAAGGCTTGTCATACAAGATTGTTTACTCACTGGAATTCAGAAGAATGAAGGGAATCTCACTGACACCTATAAAATGTTGAAAGGCCTCGATAGAGTGGATGTGGAGAGGATATTTCCTATGGTGGAGGAGTTTAAGGCCAGTGGACACACCTCAGAATAGAAGGGCACCCTTTTGGAATGGAAATAGGGAGAAATTTCTTTAGCGAGATACTGGTGAATCTGTGGAATTCATTGTGACAGGCAGCTGTGGAGGCCAAGTCATTGGGTATATTTAAGGCAGAGGTAGATTAATTTTTGAATACTCCGGGCATGAAGGGAGCCGGGCAGAAGGCAGGAGATTGGGACTGAGGAGGAAAATGAATCAGTCATGATGAAATGGAGGAACAGTCTCAATGGACCAAATGGCCTAATTTTGATCCTATATCCTTTGGTCTTATATTCTGCTTTATGGCTTGGCAGACAAAACGGAGCATTCATTTAGCAGCTGGTGTGAAGCCCATTGAAAATGTAATGTAAATGTTAAAGTGACTTCTACGGATTAAAATACAAAGGTTCTGTGGGGGTTTGATAGGTAGATTCAGCACAACTGCACTAACCCAGGTTTGATCCAAACCACCGGTGCTGCATTATAGTGGGTTTTTGCCAGAGATTCTCCCATCTCCCAAGGACAGGCTAGTTGGGAGGGTAATTGTCTGATATAAAAACACTTATAGTGGTAATGGCAGGAGAATCAGGGCAAAGTTGATGAGTCAAGTTATAAAGTTGTGCTTAATGAAAATTAACCCGTTTGACTACCTGGTCAATGTTGACTGAGATTCCTGTCTAAACTGGTCCCATTTCAAGTTATTGTCAAAGAATGTATATGTTACCATAGAAAATCTTAAGATTAATCTCCTTGCAAATATTTACGGGGAAAAAAGAAACATAGTTTAACTTTGTAATCAGTTCTACTGGGAACTTGTACATATTAACAGAGGAAAATCATTTGTGACAGAACTGTTTGATGGATAAACTCTTCTCAGGCTTTCAGCCAGATCCAAGTGTAAACTTTAACTGATGTTTTCCTGCATCTTCAACAGAGATGATGCCTAGTCAAGTGATGTATATACGCAACTCCCGTCATCTGTCCCTCCTGATTGGTTAATCCTCAACCAATCAGGTTTCTGCTGTCCCACCTTGTTTAAAATCACAATCTAGTTTTTACTTAGAGTAAGACCTACGTCTTTGATGAAATTCTTATTCTCTAGTCTTATTTCAATGGCCTCCTTCACCAGGTGGTCTCAAAAGCCATTGGCGCAGGACAGTAGTTCTGTGCTGTCAAAGTCAATCTGGTAGCCATTACAAATGCAATGTCCTGCTACCGCCAATTTCTCCAGGTAACTCAAATGGATACACCTCCTGTGCTCCTTGATGCAGGTCCCAACTGGCCAATACACAGTGCTTCACATTCACAGGGAATCCTGTAAATGCCAGCCGTCCTGAGTCCCAGATCATCACTGGCCCGCATAAGCAGGGATTTGATCTTCCTTACAGGTCTGTGGATGGTATTTATCCAGTACTTCTTCAGGATCATGGCAATCCTTCCAGAAACCATGGCGACTTCTTTGCTTGCATCTTCAGAAACAGATCTATTTTTATCTTTAATATCTCTTTTTTCCCCCTTTCAGGTTTCTTTTGAAGACCCTGACCTGGAGTTACATGCTGACCGGTTCTTTGCAGGAATGGGACCAGCTCTCGAAGTCTTACGACTGGCCGCTATTCAATACGCCAAGGGTGCGGCCTAGAAGACTACATGCCTTCAGGGTGTCAGTTTCTCATGGCTCTGGATGCAGACGGACTCGAGGTCGGGACTGCCGCCTGGTGCATCATGGGAGCTGGGAGAGAAAGCAGTGAGCTGGCTGCTGGCTGTGTGCCCAGAGACCCGAGTTCTTTGGGCACAGAGCTCGGAAGAAGCGATGCAACAGACTTATAACACCATAAATCGGCGAGTTGATTTGTTATGCATCCCCTCTCGCTGGGACACCTCCTTTTCGCTTATTAGGGAGAGAGAGAGAGAGCCTGTGATATGTTGAATAACAGGTGAACGAGTAGTCTTTGGGGTATAGCAAGTCTATGTCTCTATTAATGCTTTGCTGCATGCTTGAGTGCTGAGTGCCATTGGGTTTTTGCTGGTGTGGGTGGGGTTGTTGCTTTGCTGCTGTATATGTGTGGGAGGGGGGTGCTGGGGGGGCTTTGAGGTTCTAACGTTTAACTGTCATTCATTCTTTGGGACACTCCTTTGTTTACATGGATATTTGTAAAAAAAAATTTCAGAAGGTATATTATATACATTTCTCTGACATTAAATGTACCTTTGAAACCTACTGAAATATAGGAAACACAGGCAGCAGCAATGGGTTCCTCCTCATTGGTAGGTTTTCCTGGTTTCTCTCTCGGCCCTTTCAAGGGCCCAATTGATTTCCTTTGCCTTGTAGCTATTCTTTAGGAATGATGTGCATAATTGTCTTATTTCCTCGTGGAGACTCTCCAGGTCCAAAATGGTTTTCACATGGTTAGTCAAAGTAGATAGAACTGCTCTATGGTGGGAGGTGTGACAGTGGCCAAGAAAGCAATAGGTCCTTCTTCAAATCTGTTTTGAGTTTCTTGAGTTTGTGAATCACCACCATGAAGGGCGGTGGCGGTGCTGTGGATAGTGTAGAAGGTTGTCGTAGCTTAAAACAGGATATTAACAGGATGCAGAACTGGCTGAGAAGTGGCAGATGGATTTCAATGTGGAACTTTGTGAATTGTGAAAGGTTAAACTTGAAGGCTGCTTATAGGGTTAGTAGTACAATGTTTGGCACTAATTCAAGATTCTTTAATATCATTTCCTGTACACAAGTGTAAAGGATAGTGCAATAAAGGGGCATGCTAAAGGTATTCTATTTTTACATTGAGAGTGGTGGGTGTGTGGAATGTGTTGCCAGGAGTGGTGGTAGATGCAAATATATTCGGTGGTCACTTGATTAGTATCTCGTGTACTGAATGTTTGTCTATGGTCTTCTATTGCTATAGCCCATTCACTTTCAGCTATGATGCGTTGTTTGTTCAGAGATGCTCCTCTGCACCCAACAGTTGTAATGCATGGTTATTTGAGTTACTGTCATCTTCCTGTCAACTTTAACCAGTCTGGCCATTCTCCTCTTACGTCTCTCATTTACAAGGCATTTTTGCCCACACAACTGCAACTCACTGGATGCATTTTTTCACTCTGTTCTCTGTAAGCTCTGGAGATTCTGCATGAAAATCCCAGGAGATCAGCAGTTTCTGAGATAATCAAACCACTAACAATCTGGCACTAACAATTATTTGAAGAACAGGGTCATTTACCTGTATATCATATTCTGATGACTGCAACATAATTTGCTGATTAGATATTTGCATTAACAAGTAGCTGTACTGGTGTACTTAGTAAAGTGGCCACTGAATGAACATTATGGACATGTAAGAGACCCTTAGGTAGGCACATGAATGAAACAAAAGTGTAGGGAAGGGGGAGACCGATCTTAGAGTAGATTAAAAGATCGACACAATATTTAGTGCTAAAAGGCCAGTACTGTACTTCACTGTTCTATGTTCTTTTTACTTTTATGATAATATGTACATAAACAAAGACTGACAGACAACCAATGTGCAAAAGAAGACAAACTACAAATAAAGAAAAATACTGAAAACATACACCAGCCTTTCACTCAATGTCAGCAAAACCAAAGAGCTGATTATTGATTATTGGAGAGTGTTAGCAGCTTTAAGTTCCTCAATGTTATCATTTCAGAGGATATCTCCTGGATTCAGCATGTAAGTGCCATTACAAAGAAGGCACCTTAACATTCTGAAAGGTCGCCAACATTCAGCATATCATCTAAAATTTTGACAAACTTCTATAGATGTGCAGTAGAGAGTATACTGAATAGTTGCATTGCATCCTGTTATGGAAACACCAATGCCTTTGAATGGAAAATTACAAAAAGTAGTGGATACAGTCCTATCCATCACAGGTAAAGCCCTCCCCACCAGTGACCACATCTACACTGAGTGTTTGCGCAGGGAAGCAGCATCCATTATCAGAGAACCTCACGACCCAGGTCATGCTCTCTTCTCACTGTTGCCATCAGGAAGAAGGTGCAGGAGCCACCATCAGGTACAGGAATAGTTATTACCCCTCAACAATCAGACTCTTGAACCAGAGGAGATAACTTCTCACAATTTCACTCGACCGATCTCAAAACGGTTCCCACAACCTAAAGACTCACTATCAAGGACTCTTCAACTCGTGTTCTCGATATTTATTGCTTTTTGGGGAGATTTCTTCTTCACGTTTAAATTTGCACATTGTTCGTCCATCTTTGTCGTATGCAGTTTCTCATTGATTCTGTTGTGTTTCTCTATACACTGTGAATGGCCACAAGAAAATGAATGTCAGGGTTGTAGGTGGTGCCATATATGTAACACAATAATAAATTTACTTTGAACTTTAAACTTTGAATGAGTTGTAAAGAGTCCTTGAATATGTGTCATTGGGTTGTAGAATCAGTTCAGAGTAGTGGTGATTGAAGTTGTCCACATTTTCCAGGCCAGTTGAGGAGCCCAACAGTTGTAGGTTAATATCTTCTCCTGAAACTGGTGGTGTGGGACCTAAGGCTTCAGTATCTCCTGCCTGATGACAGTAGCAGGAATCTGGCATTGGCCTGGACAGCAGAGATGATGGATGCTGCTTTCTTGCTGCAGTGCTCCATGTAAAAGCACTAAATTATGTGGGAAGGAGTGTAGCTTTGCCTGGACTGGGCTGTATCCACCACTTTCTGCTGTATTTTCTGACGCTGGGCATTGGTGTTTCATTACCAGACCATGATGCATCCAGTTACGATAATTTCTACTGTGTATCTGCTAGGATAGCAGCTCAATGCATTTGCCTGCATTTGGATCATATCCTTCTAATTATTTCCTATGTATGTACCTATCCAAGTACTTTTTAAAAATATTTTTATTGTAATTGCCTCCACCACTCCCTCTAGCCACTCATTTCATCTACCTACATGTGTCTGGGTGAAAAAGGGTTGCCCCTTGTGTTCTTTCTAAATGTCTCCCCTTTCACATTAAACCCATGCCTTCTAGTTCTTGATGCCTAACCCTGCGAAAACACTGTGCATTCACCCTGCTTATGCTTTTCATGATAGTATACACCTCATTCTCTTTTGTTCTAATGAAAATGGCCCCAAATTGCTCAATATCTCTCCATAACTCAGTCCCTCAAGTCCCAACAACATCCTTGAAAATGTCAAGCAGTAGTAACTCAAGGTAACTTGCTGTGAAGTCTAGAAGACGTTTCACCACTCATCCAAGAGGCTTCAAAGATCCTCGTAAATGATGATACAAGAAAGAGTAGATACATGAGAAAGAATAGCTCACAGGCAAATAAGTAGGGGAATTGGACTGAAGGGATTGCTATGGGAATGGGCATAGACTCAACGTTCAAAGTAAATTTATAAGACCATAAGATATAGGAGCAGAAGTAGGCCATTCAGCCAATCAAATCTGCTCCACCATTCAATCATGGGCTGATCCAATTCTTCCAGTCATCCCCACTCCCACTTATGAATAAAGTATGTATAAAATTAGAGATTTATTTTCTTGCAGGCACCCAGAAAACAAAGAAACACAACAGAATCTACTAAAAACCATAAAAAACAAAGACCTATAAATATTCAATATTCAAAAGAGAACAAGTAATGCAAAGAACTTGAAAGTAAAAAATAATACATAAGTAGAAGTGAGAAGAGCAGGAGATGGGCCAAGTGCACACAGGCAGTGCAGAACACCGGTACATTTTCCACCCTTAAACCTTGATACATTCATTTGTGTCAGTGGGTCATATGGTCTCCTTCCATGTCATAGGAAAGAATATGGACATTCCTTGAAAACATTTTCCCTTCTGGACAAACCTAGTTAATTACTGCCTGTTATGCCACTGGCATTTAGGGCAGCAATGAAGGCCTTCTATCTCTATCTCCATCTGGCCTTGACCATCTTCTCTATTGTGCCCCAGCTGTTGTTCAGGGTCCTTATTTCTGCCTCTACGATATGGCTCTGAGTTGCCTTTGGTACCAACATTTGCTCCGCCCTTCAGGGATCCAATAAAGCACTGTCTTGATGATGGAGTTATTATGGAAACAGCAATGAAGAATCCTATATCTGGCAAACCTAGAACAATTTAAATCACAATCAGAATCAGATTTATTATCGTTGACATATGATGTGTTTTGTTGTTTTGAGGCAGCAAAGGAGAGTGCTGGCAGATTATAACAGCCTTCCTTTTAAAATACAAGCGAGAAGGAATGACTTCTCTCAGCGCATTGTGAAGCAGTTGAAGTCTCTACCCTACAGTCCTGTGGAGTTGGTGTCATTCAGTATATTCAGAGTGCATGAAGGAAGATATTGAATTATACAGGAATTAAAAGTTAGGGAAGGAAGTGAAATGGAGACCAAATATTAGATTAGCCAAGATTCAAATTTTGTCTTCAAGTATTTCTGAGATGTGGGCAGAGAATTTACAAATTATTCTTTGATTAATGATGAGATAAGAAGTTTGAAACTGTTCAAATAGAATTTCTTACACTGTGTAGAAGTTTATTCATCCGTTGTCCTTCTTCTGTTTCCCACCCACACACAGAACAGAATTTGCGGTCTGCGGTTACTTATTAGTTTTTATTACATTCTGCAGATTCAGATAAAATTTACTGGCTCCTTCCCAGTGTTATATCTTCTACATTTTAATTATCCCTTGCAAATGTTGTGTATTTGCCAATGATTCTTTTGTTTTACACAATACTTCTCTGCAAATAATTCATGCTGATTTGTGTAAGAATACCAAAACATCAGAATATCAAAGAGGGATCTAAAAAATTTCTGATGAAGTACAAGAAAAAAAATTCCTGTAGGTAAGTAGATTTTGAATTTCATGTCCCTGGGTGTAAAAGGTAATCCTGTCCCAACTTATTGTTAGTACGTAATAGCAATAAACCAGCAATTTAACAGCATCTGTTAATGTTAATGTATGAGTCTGCTCCTTACTTCAATGAAGCATTTTAAATTTCCAAACAATGTCAATGCTGAAAATTTGAAATAAAAACAGAAAATGGCAGAGCCACTCAGCAGGTCAGGCAGTGTCTGCAGAGAGAGAGAGGGAGGGAGGGAAGGAGGAGAGAGGAAGTGAGAGAGAGGGAGAGGAAGAGGGATGGAAGGAGAGGGAGAGGGAGGGGAAAGAGAGAGGGAGAGGGAGGGAGGGAAGGGGAGAGAGAGAGAGAGAGAGAGAGAGAGAGAGAGAGAGAGAGAGAGAGAGAGAGAGAGAGAGAGAGAGAGAGAGAGAGAGAGAGAGAGAGAGAGAGAGAGAGACTATTGTACAGCATAGCAACAGGTCCTCCGCCCATCATACCCATTCTAACCTTTTCTTGTCCATCTAAACTAATTCCATTTTTCTGGATTAGGAGTGAATCTTTTATGCTTTGCCTATATCTACATGCCCTAAAAATTGTATTTGTTTTAAAAACTCTATTTCTCTTTCCTTAAGGCTGTTACAGCTGGTGGTGGTAATGGGGATCAGCTCCTACTACCGATTAAATGCTCCCAATGGTGTGAGCCTCAAAATAGCCTCTGACAACCAAGTCCAGCTTCTGGTCCTCATGTGTGGCTTAGCTACTAAGTTGAATAGAACCATTTCTACTGACAGGAGAAGAGGTAAAGGTGGGTTACTGGTGCCTTAAAACCAGTCGCTTCGTGCAGATGGGGCTCATCAGCCATTGTTGCCAACTCATCTAGGGGAAGGAAAACCCTTATTTCAAGCCTCTGCTGCCTTGTGGCTATACCCACCCATGGGGAAGGCTTTGGAAATACACCCTGAGAGAAAAATCTGGAGCTGGAGTCCCTAAGGCAGTCCTATTTTGGGTTCAATGCTGACTGGCAACTTCTGCAACACTGCCGATGCCAAACTGTATCGGTCTCTGCTATTCCTTTGGGTTCAACAGATGTGTGGAGAGGGAGAATCACTACATGGCAAATGCTTGCTCTCCACAGCGTAGTGCCCTGCCTTGCATATCCATGCAATATCCATGGTCGACTTCGACCGATACAAGCCTCTTCGTTTCTCTTTCTGCAGATGTTGCCTGACCTGCTGAGTGTTTCCAGCATTTTCTGCCTTTATTTTATCTTCATCATTTTAGAGATTCAAAGAACATGGGAAAAGGTGTTGCTGAAATAAGAGTGCACCATTCCCATATGTTGTTATCTCAAGCAGTAACCTCCTAAATGGGACCTGGATGAATTCCTTCTGGAAATTCTAATGCATTATATCTGCCGGATTTCTCATTCCCCACCTGTTTGTTAATTTCTCAGAGCTCTCGGGAAACTTAACAAACTTTATTTCAGAATACCATGTTGATTCTACTTCTGATTTTCTAAGTAACCTGCTGTTACCTCCTTATTAATGGATTCCAGCATATTCTCAATAGCAGGTGTTATATTAACTGGTTTCCCATTCTCTATCTTCCACTAAAGAAATAGTGTGGTCACAACTAGAGTTTTCCAGCTCTCTGGGACTTCTCCAAAATCCAGGGAGTTATGATAGAGTGCAATCAACGCATGTGTTGTTCTTCTGGTCTAAGCTCTCTGGTCCCAGACACTCCAATTATTTGAAACATCCTCTCCATATCCACACTATCTAGGCTTTTCAATAAGATAGATTTCAATGAGATTTACCCTCTTTCTTATGAACTTCAGGAAGTACAGACCCACGGCCTTCAAACACTCCTAATACATTAACCCTTTTCTTCTTGGGATCATCCTTTTAGAAGAATGAAACCTCATTGAAACCTATTGAATATTGAAAGGCATATATCCTGCCTCAGATATGGGGCTCAAAACTGATCACAATAGTCGAAATGTGATCTGATCAACTCCTTATAAAGCCTCCACATTACTTTCTTGTTGTTATATTCTAGTCCTCTCAAAATGAATGTTCAAATTGCTTTTGCCTTCTTTACCACTGAATCAATCCGCAACATAACCTTTACGGATTCATGCATGAGGACTTGCAAGACCCTTTGCACCTCTGATTTTTGAATTTGCTCCCCATTTAGAAAATAGTCTATGCCTTTATTCCTTCTACAAAAGTGCATGGCCATGCACTTCCCTATGCTGCACTCCATCTGCACTTCTCCAGAGGAAACAATTCCAGTCTATCTAGTCTTTCATTGTAGCACAAGTCATTCATTCTTAACAAAATTCTTGTCACTTTTTCTGCACCACATCTGCTTTTGTCAGTATTCCTCTTCACATCATAGTTGTGCGAAATTCTGTTTGCAACCGAGAAAGCCAACTGCATCTAAGCTCAGTATCACTTCCAAAGGAAAGTGTTATGCTTGTCCTTTATGAAGACAAACTTGGCATGGGGTTATGTTAGAACATTTTATTTATGAATTGCCATTCAACCTGACTGCATACAACCAGCTCTTATACACAAATAATAATGTAGAGGGTAGTGTGCTCCTTCAGTATTGACCTGGGGCATCAGACTGGATTTGTGTGCACAAGGAAGTGAACTAGAAAATGAAAACTATAACATGGCAGCGGTTACAACAGCTATATTGTTGGAAATGGTGGGGGGGGGCAGTATAGCATCATAACGTGGTGTAAAAATGTCACATTCAAGCCCAAGTTCTGAGAGGAAGAGAACTCCTCAAATAAACCTTTCAGTGAATTCATCAAGACACATTAGAGACAATTCCGTAAATAAATTGATCATGATATTATGAAGTGTTTACTTTTTCACGGTTTACTTTTTTATTCAATTCATTCCTGGACTTTAAGAAATTTCTGTGACTAAAGCATAACAGAGAAAGAATCTTGAGTAAAGTTGTGGGAAGGTAGTGGGCAAATTTGACAAATTCAGGGCAATGTAGCTGTTAGGACACAGATGGGTGACGGGATGGAGATTTGTCGCTACCAAAGGAGGTGTAAGTCGCTCTTTCCCTCCGTTAGCCTGCAAGTGACCATTGAGCAAGGTGTAGCATTTGCTTAGCCCCACATTCAAGGTCACGTGAAGACATGCGGGCAGGTGGTGGATGGCTGTATGAGCAGCTGGTGCATATGACAAGTAGTAGTTATGTGACCACTGCACCAGAAAGACAATCCCTGAAGAGTATTGATAATGGCTAGGGGGTCACCCGTCTTGTAAAGACACTGTCCAGAAGAAGGCAATGGCAAATCATTTCTGCTGAAGAATTTGCCTAGGAGATTCATGGTCATGGAAAGACCATGATCGCCCATGTTGTACAACATGGCACATAATGAACGAATGAATGTTCTGTCACATCTGATACTAATAACATTAGGATACATATCACAGGCAACAGCTGACAAATACCATGGACTCAATGGAACAAATGGCCTCATTCTGAGACATATCAAAGCATACAAAATATATTGTGTAGGCTTCAACAGAATTAGCAAATCTTCAACAAATCACTGAACTAATGTTATTATGGTGTAGACTCTCAGTTCAGATCTCATGACATTAATTTCAACAAGACTGGCAACATTTAAGCTGTCCTTAAGACCCTTTGCCATGAATCCATCTCTGAAACCCAGTCTTGCAAATCTACTTGAGGGTAAAAGACAACTCATACAATCCTGAAGAAAATTTGAATTGTCAGTAAACACTGCTTTGCTTATGGCAAAAGGTTGCATCAGCTTGTCATGGCCAGAGGAGGTAGTTGGGATAAAGTCCCACAACCTATTAATTCTTCCCAGTGTTGTACATCTCAAATAGCCTCTGACAACAAAGTCCAGCTTCTGGCCTTCATGAGTAGCTTTGCCACTAAGTCCAGCCAAACCATGTCTACTGAAAAGAGAAAAGGCAAAGGCGGGCTACTGGCACCTTAAAACCAGTCAGTTTGTGGAGATGGAGCTCATCAGGCATGGTTGGCAGCTCATCTAGGAGAAAGAAATCTCTGATGTTAAAGCTCTGCTGCTTGCAGCTATACCCACTCACGGGGAAGGCTTTGGGAGTAAACCCCGAGGAAAAATCCAAACCGGGAGTCTCTAATGCTGTCCTACTTTGAGTTCAACACTGACTGTCAACTCCTGCAAGCCCGCTAGCACCAAACTGTATCATTGTCTACCATTCCTTTGAACTTATCAGCTGCATAGAGAGGCAGAACCTGTTACATGGGCAACAGCTTGCTCTCCATATTGTACTGCCCTGGCTTGCGTATCATGTAGACAGTTGGGATGCAGCAACCATGGTCAACCCCAACAAACAGAGAGCCACATTTAATGTCAAAATATCCAGTATTTGAAATTTAATAAATCAAGCATAAAATAGAGATGTTTTAAAAAGTAACATGCAGTATTTATTTTTCTGATAGAATTAAGCATAAAAATACAAGGCTATTGATGTAAGTTTTCTGGTTGACTGATAACTACTGATTATTAGAAGAACTTTATTCAAGTCACATTTAGTGGTTACGTAATGTGAAAGGAATGACCTTTGAGAAATATACATTATTAACACAGCTAAGAGCACATTTTATGCCATTTTTTCTTTATCGTCTTTCAACACAAATTCAGAGAGTGCATAGCATCTAATACTTATTTTATCATAGCCTTTCAACAGAATAAAATATACACAGAGACCATTTCAAAGATCCAAAAATTTCAGTTGCACATCTTAAGGGTAAATGACTTAGAGCAGTTTGTGGGTGATGTAACAATATATTTTTGTTCTTCATTTTTTTGGGAATCTGAGCATCACTGCAAGGCCAACTTACATTGCCATCATTAAATACCCCACATAAACTGGAGTCTGTAATTAGTAGAATTCTGCAGGGATCTCTGCTGCTTGTAATATGTATAAATGACCAGGATGAAAATACAGATGAGTGTGTTGGTAAATTTGTAGATGATACCAAGACTGGTGGAGTTGTGGATAATCTAGAAGACTGGCAAAAAAAATACAGCACAGTATAGATCAGAAGCAGATACATTTGGAGAGGCATAATATGATTAGGAATAGTCAGCATGGTTTTGTCAAAGACAGATCGTGCCTTATGACCCTGATTGAAATTTTTGAGGATGTGACTAAACACTGTGATGTAGGTAGAGCAGTAGATGTAGTGTATATGGATTTCAGCAATGCATTCGACAAGGTACCCCATGCAAGGCTTATTGAGAAAGTAAGGAGGCATGAGATCCAAGGGGACATTGCTTTATGGATCCAGAAATGGCTTGCCTACAGAAGGCAAAGAGTGGTTGTAGATGGGTCATATTCTGCATGGAGGCCAGTGACCTCAGGGATCTGTTCTGGGACCCCTACTCTTTATGATTTTTATAAATGACCTGGATGAGGAAGTGGAGGGATGGGTTAGTAAGTTTGCTAATGACACAAAGGTTGGGGGTGTTGTGAATAGTGTGGAGGACTGTCAGAGGTTACAGCGAGACATTGATAGGATGCAAAACTGGGCTGAGAAGTGGCAGATGGAGTTCAAACCAGATAAGTGTGAGGAGGTTAATTTTGGTAGGTCAAATATGATGGCAGAATATAGTAGTAATGGTAAGACTACTATATTAATTTAAGAGCCAATATGTAATGTTAAAGCTATATAGGACCCTGGTCAGACTCCACTTGGAGTACTGTGCTCAGTTCTGGTCGCCTCACTACAGGAAGGATGTGGAAACCATAGAAAAGGTGCAGAGGAGATTTGCAAGGATATTGCCTGGATTGGGGAGCATGCCTTATGAGAGTAGGTTGAGCAAACTCAGCCTTTTCCCCTTGAAGCAACAGACAATGAGTGGTGACCTGATAGAGGTGTATAAGATGATGACAGGCATTGATCATGTGGATAGTCAGAGGCTTTTTCCCAGGGCTGAAGTGACTAACACGAGAGAGCACAGTTTTAAGGTGCTTGGAAGTAGGTACAGAGATGTCAGGGGTAAGTTTTTTATGCAGAGAGTGGTGAGTGCATGGAATAGGTTGCTGGTGATGGTGGTGGAGGTGGACAATAGGGTCTTTTAAGAGACTCCTTGATAGGTACATGGAGCTTAGGAAAATAGAGAGCTATGGGTAACCCTAGGTAATTTCTAAAGTAGGTACTTGTTTGGCACAGCATTGTGGGTCAAAGGGCCTGTATTGTGCCGCAGGTTTTCTATGTTTCTATTTTTTTCTCTTCTGTATTATGTATTGCATTGAACTGCTGCTGCTAAGTTAACAAATTTCACATCACATGCTGGTGATAATAAACCTGATTTTGATTCTGGTTCTAAAGTTTGTAGTTCCTTGAAAGTGGTTAATATGGTGGTTAAATTCATTCCTCGAATGCAGAAAATATGTCCTCCATAAAACATCTTAATCAGAGACACCATGTCACTATTTAAGAATCTAATGTTAAGACGTTTGCAATGAAAATTAGGAACAACAGTATCAGACAGCCTAATGCATGGTGTTCTTGGTACAGCATCTAGTTTCAATGAAAACTGGAAATGTTTTTGGAAATAAGGGACTTACTGTCTATCACGAAGTCCATTGGTTTACATTGCAGGATATCATGATACACCGAGGAGCCCAAATATTGCTGCTAGTGTCCAAAATATGCAATCCTTGTCTGGGTAACATACCAGCAATATTTAGTCATAAATATAAGCTTAAAGAGGACATCCCTGAGCTCATCCTATACCAGGACTGTGAAACCAACTCATGTAATCTTTTCTATTTAAGTAATTTATTTATGTAGCTCTCTCTCCCTCTCTCTCCCTCTCTCTCTCCCCCTCTCTCTCATATTCCCTATGTTATTCACTCATTTTTTGCAGTTTGCACAATTTGTTCTTTTTCTCACACATTTTGTTTGAACGGTTTCCATGGTGTTTCTTTGTTTTGTGGCTACCTACAGGAAGTCAAGCCTCAGGATGTACATATATTGCATACATACTTTGATAGTAAATGTACTTTGAATCTCTCTCTCTCTATTATATCAGTTCCTCTTTAGTATTATGAAAAGCTCAACTTATTCTGACCCTTACCTTCTGAATCCCAAAGAATGCTATCCTCATTTGTGTCTTCATAGTATGACCCTGACGTTTAATCCTGAAGATTTGAGCTGCTCTTCTTCCTGGGGTTAAATATACAGTATACCTTTTGTGCTTCAGAAGCCAAAGATTATTCACATTTATGAAACATTGTACATGATTAGTCTATTCTTCCAGATCCTTCTTGATCCATGAGTCATCACAGCCGCCTCCTCCAGCACCAGCCGTTGCTATCAATCATGCATAGGTTATTAATTTTCAGTTCAGAGGGCATCTCCAGTGTTTGTTCGTTCCATATTGTATCTAAACTGAAAAAGGAGTTAAGAGTCAATGACACCAGTACGCAGTCACTTGTAGGCAAGTCTGTGCAAGCACGCTGATTAAAAAGTCATGATAGACTCACATTGACTAAACTCAATCATGAATAATCAGTTCACTGCAGAAATTGACTGGCAGTTGCTGAAGCAATAATAATTATTAACAGCTGTTACAATAATAACCAGCTTCTTGTTATTTCCATTTTGACTATGAAGACCAGACAACTTATGTTGGAATGCCATAAACTTATCCTTAATTTTACATGCTTACAGTCTGGGAAAACTGTTTTCCTATGCATCAGTGCATTATATAAATATGCTAAATGACATATTTTGTCTGTGATTATCCAGCTTATAGAGGAACAATATTAGTCTGTTGGTACTTTTATCAGCACCCAAAAATGAATTGCAAACTTAGCCACCTCCATCACAGGTATTGGCTTTCCTAGCATTGAGGACATCTTCAAAGGCAATGCCTCAAAAAGACGGCATCCATCATTAAGGACCCATGACGCAGGACATGCTCTCTTTCTGAATGGACGATGAGAAAACCTATGAATATTATCTCACCATTTTTAGCTCTGTGTTTTGCACTATATATTTAATATAAATATAAATGTATGTATAAATTCATGAGAGTATGTGTGTATATATATATACATATATCTTACTGTAATTTATGGTATTTATATGTATTGCACTTTAATGCTGCTATAAAACAATAAATTTCATGATATACTGTATGTTGGTGATATTAAACCTGACTCTGATTCTCAATCTTGTCAGGCTGTCTGAGCTGTGCATTTTTGCTGATTAAGAATCCCTGCTCCATGACTCACAGAAGTAACATCAAGTGGAAAATGGCAAGTTTAATATTATTTCTGCTTCACGTGGAATTCAACTGTTAGTCATTGGTGACTAAGTACTTCGTGATGCTTGCTCACATGTAGAATGCTGCTGATTGTCTGCAGGTGAAGGAAATGCAGGCAGCATCTATGGAGACAAATAAACAATCTATGTTTCAGCTGGAGATCCTTCATCAGGACTAGAAAGGAAGGGGGAAGAAGGCATATGGAATGCTTGTCTTCATTCGTCAAAACTCTTGGGACGCAAGTGGCAACCAAATAGATAGGATGGTAAAGAAGATCTATTGAAAGCTTGCTTTCATTATTTGGAGTAAGGAAGTCATCTTGCAGCTGTAAAAAGCTTTGGTTATCCTGCTTCAGAGTATTGCGTGAGGTTTGGATCACCCTGTCAATTGTTTGTTCCCTTGAACTGCTGAGCTCCTTCAGCATTTTGTGTGAGTTCATACATCTGTACGGTCTATTTGCATGCAGGCACATCATTGAGGAATTAACAGCTGGGTTTGTTTCATTTGGAATAAAGTAGATGGATGGGGGTGTGGGGTTAATTATGTCCAAAACTATAAGGATTTTATTCAGTTTTGCAGAGAGATAAGCAACAAGAGAAAATATATTTACAGTAGAAAAGAATTAAGAAATGATTGATTTCCCTCAATGAGTGATGGGGATCTATTGCCTGGAAATCCTCAAAACAATTCCAACATATCAGGATAAACCAGAAGGTATAGGAGTATGGATCAGGAGATGAGAAATGGAATTTATCAGAAGTCCAATTTAGTCCGCATGGCAACACCGACCAATGGTTTCCTGCTGTGCAATAAATTTCCATGATCTACTCAGCAGAGGGTCCATTTTTGTGCTTTTCATCAATCCTTGAGTCCAGCCTGCATCAATTAAAGTAATCTATACCATCAAAATGCCTGCAGGTGCAGGCAAATGTTTGTATACTGGTTTTGATTTAGCATATATTGAATAATGGAATCAGACTATAGAGGAGACATTTAGGTTTGCTTTTCTGCATAGAAAGACTCGACAAAGAGGTTAAACTTCAGTTCAGTAACAGGTCACTGACAACAGGTCACTAGAGTCCTTTGTCCTGGACTGAAGGTTGATAGGTCCTTTGGCTTCTGCTTTCGATGCACAACTTCACACATCTTCCAGGCAAAGATCCTTCCTCTCCTAGGGGTGAGATCTTTAGAGCTTCTCTTGGGGTTTATGTAGCTCTGGGTTTTTATGGGATGGGGTTACTAGACCCATGCCCAACCCTCCTCCTTTTGCAGCTGGGATCGGAAATGTCTATGCCAGAGCTGGAAGTATGAGGAAATTACTGCATCTTCTGGCAAACTGGGATGTCTTCTAAATACACACTTAGAAATCAGTGAGAGCAGGATGCAGTGCCACAAGAGGATCAGAATCTGATCAGGTTCATTATCACCGACATACTGTATGTCTTCAAGTTTATTGTTTTGGGGTAGGATTAAGATCATAAGACCTACGAGCAGAGTTAGACCATTTGGCCCATCAAGTCTTCCCTACCATGCCATCGTGGCTGATTTATACTCCCTGCCAGCCCAGTTCACCTGCCTTCACCACGTAATCGTTGATTAATCAAGAACTTATCAACCACCACTTTAAATGTACTCAATAACTTGGCCTCCATAGCTGTCTGTAGCAATGAATTCCATAGATTCACAACTTTCTGTCTGAACAAATTCCTCCTCATCTCTGTTCTAAATGGATATCTCTCTATTTTAAGGCTGTGCCCTCTGGTCCTAGACTCGCCCACTATAGGAATCTTCCTCTCCATACCCACTGTATCTAGACCTTTCAATATTTGATAGTTTTCAATGAGATCGCCCTGTGGTGGTTCAGTCTGAAGTCCGTGGTCCAGTCCGCGGACTCCAGACTCCGGGTTTTCTGGGGGTCCCTTGCTGCGGTTGGACTTAACCAGAAACACCTGAGGCTCATATTGGAACTGGGAATATAAGTGGCCCTGGTATTGAGTGTGGTTTGGGGGTTGGCTTGTCAAGGTACAGATGGCTGGTGGAAGACTAGAATGGGCTCTTGCCACCCTTGGGGCTGTGTTGGAGAACCATGGCTTCTGGGAGCCTTACTGGTAGTAGTTGGGGTGGTCATTGTGGTATGGATTCAGCTGTTTCCTGGGCCAGCTAGGTAGGGATCTGGTTGTTTCTGTAGCCAGCCAAGGCTGCTGGTTGTAATGGCTTCTTGGAGCCACCCTGATGCAGAGGTGGAACTGTCTGTTGTTCCTTGGTGTTTGTCTCTTCCTGTCCTTGCCCCTGTGGGGTAAGTCTGGCTGTTCTGCTGTTGCCCTGTGGGGGGATCTTTTTTGTCCTCTCCTCTGTGGGGTAAGTCAGGCTGTTCTGTTGCCCTGTGGGGGGATCTGTCTTGTCTTTGCCTCTGTTGTGTAGGTCTGGTTGTTCTGCTGTTACCTGATGGATGGTCCTGCCCCTCCTTGGTGTGGAGTTATAGATGAGTCCTGGCTTTTTGGTGGATAAGTCCTGGCTCCATGTCTGTGTGCTGTCTTGTCTCATGTCAGTGCCTTGTTAAAGATGAGAACTGGCTTGTTGGAGGATAAGTCCATGCTGATGCACAGTTCCTAGTCTGCCCCTAATTCCAGCCTCCAGCCTTGACCCAAGCCTGCAGCCTCTAGCCTCAAGACCCCAAGTCCCTAGCCAAGCTTTGTCATGTCCTTGCCTGGGTTTGGGGTTCTGAGCCTGAGGCAAGACTCAGGTTCTGGGTCCTTGTCCAGTCTTGGGCTTGGAGTCCACTCCAGGCTCCTTGTTCCCAGTCCCTTGTCCTGGTCCTGCTTCCCCTGCCTAGACTGCATCCTGTTCCATCCTTGGGTTCTGTCTTGTCCTGTTTCTGGGACTCTAGTGTCTGTGTCCTGCAGTTGGGTCCTGATTCAACACCTGACTTATGATACCACTCATTCTTCTAAACTGCAGTGTGTTCAGACTCGGAGCCATCAAAAGCTTCTCATTCACAAAATCATTCTTGTGAACCTCCTTGGACTCTCTCCAATGCCAGCACATCTTCTCTTAGATAAAGGGCCAGAAATTGCTCACAATTCTTCAAGTGTGGTCTGACCAATGCCTAATAAAGACTATGCATGATGTCCTTACTCTTATACTCTTTTCCTTTCAAAATGAATGCTAACATTGCATTTCCCTTCCTTGCCACTGACTCAATCTACAAGTTCACCTTTAGGGACTCCTGCATAAGCACTGCCTAGTTCAGCTATTGCTGTTCTGCTGTCATCCCTGCTGGTGTCCCCTTGCAATCAGCATTGGCCTCTGTACTTCCTTTACTCCATTGTAATACTGATACATCTGACTTTATCATCTTCCTTTCAAGTTTCAGGGTAAATTCTATCATGTTATGGTCACTGCTCCCTAATCAAATCTTGTTCATTACACAACTTCCAATATAGAATAGCTGATCCCCTAATAGGCTCAACCACGAGGTGCTCTAAAAAGACATCTTGTAGGCATTTTGCAAATTCCCTCTCGTAGGATCCTGTATCAATGTGATTTTTCCAATCTACTTGCATATTGAAATCCCCCATGACAGTGGTGATGTTGGTCTTTTTAATGTATTTTCTATTTCCCATTGTAATTTGTTGCTCACATCCTGGCTACTGTCAGAGGCTGTACAGTGCAATGCAATAAGGAAATACTATGAGTTTCAATAAGAAATATATCTATAAAGTAAGTAAGTAATGGAAAGAGAGAGCAAGAAGTGAGGTTGCATTCATGGTCCATCCAGAAATCTGCTGGCAGTGGGGAGTAAGCTGTTATTAAAACATTGACATGAGAAAGTCTGCAGATGCTGGAAATCCAAAGTGACATCCACAAAATGCTGGAGGAACTCAGCAGGTCAGGAGCATCTATGGAAATGAGTAGATAGTCGACATTCTGGCTAGAACATCAACTATCCATTCATTTCCATAGATGCTGCTTGACTTGCTGAGCTCCTCCACCATTTTGTGTGTGCTACTATTATGTGTGTGTGTTTTCAGGCTACCAAGATCCTCTCTGATGGTAGTAATGAGAAGACAAGTCCTAGATGGTGAGTGTTTTTGATGGACACTGCCTTCTTGAGGCATTGCCTTTTAAGGATATCCTCAGTGGTTGGAGGCTTGTGTCCATGATGGAGCTGGCTGAGTTTACAGCCCTTTGCAGCTTCATCATGTAACATAGAACAGTAGAGCACTGGACCAGGCCCTTCAGCCCACAATATTACGCTAAACTAATAAAACCAATGAGACATGATCACATGGTGTGTATCCCTCCATTTTCCACTAGTCTAAATGCCTCTTAAACTCCTCTATCATATCTGCCTCCACCACCACCCCTGGCAATGCATTCCAGGCACCCAACACTCTAAGCAAAAAATTTGCCTGGCACACCTCCTTTGAAATTTCCCCCTCACACCTTAAATACATGCCTTTGGGTATTAAGCAATTCAACCCTTGGAAAAAAGATACTGTCTGTCTATCTATGCCTCTCATAATCTTCTAAAGCTCTATCAGGTTTCCCCTTAGCCTCTGCCTCTCCAGAGAAACCTAACTTAGTTTGTCCAGCCTCCCCTTATAGCACATGCTCTCTAACCCAGGTAGTATTCTATGCATCCTTGCAGACTCTCAACAACTAGAATCTCTATCAGTCAAACTTCATTACACTTAGTAAACCAATTCTTCACTTCGGTGGAAGTTTCTCATCAACACAATGGACAAAATGCCTCATAACATAAACATGAACTACAACCAGTTCTGTGAACCTAAACTTTAGCCACATATTTTGTGACTAGTTTATATAACAATCAGCTGGTTGAGTTAAAGGTGGAGAACTTTAAACCTTCCAGGGGACTGTCCTTTAGAAAGACATCAAGATCCTAGAGAGGTGCTGATGAAGTTTAGAGTTCGGATGTGGGGGTGAGGCATGTGAAGGGTCAAGAAAACCTACAGCAGGGACACTTAATGAAGTGAATTTAGTACTTCAGCTGCAGAGAAACTGCTGTTGTAACATCTGCAGCAAATAATGCAAATGTAAATGGGCACATTGTACAAAATTCTGATGATATTTGGCAGGTAATAACTGAAATAATAATAATATACTTAATCTGAATATTACAAAGGTTTAGAGGGCTAAGGACCAAATGCAGGTAAAATGGGATTAGTATAAGTAAGATGGGCAAGCACATTTTGGGCTGAATGGCCTGTTTCTGTGCTCTGTGTGACTCTATAATTGTGTAATGGCTTCTTTGTAATGTTCACTGCTGAGGTAACAGTTTCTCTGTAGCAGCAATGTTTGGGTAATGGCTAGACATAACAGGACTGTAGTATGCATGTTAGCCAGTCGGAGATTGTTGCTTTGCCTGGTGTCTTTGGAAGGATGTTTTCTCGCGGTCTTTTGTCGAGGAGAGATGAAGAGGGAAGACGCAAGTGGAGAGAGCTGGTAGACCACTGGACGGAGTGGACTGGGATCTGAGGGTCCGAAGGTTGGTGACACTTGGAGGAGACCGATGGTGGAGGAATGACTACTGAGTGAGCTCCAACGTGAACTTTTGACTTGAATTGGGCCCTTTTTTATTTTCATTGCTAACCCTATATTCAGCTTAAGATTTATAAAGTTCAATCATTTAATTGCATATGGGGCACTGTCTGATATTTTGCGTTGTGGGTTTGTAACTGGGGGTACATTGCACAGCATCCACACAAACGCGATTACCCAGTTTGGCTGGGCCGAAGGCTAGTTTCCCCTAGACAAACGCGAGGTGGTCGAGCCTGAGGGTTACAATTGCAGCCAGTAAGAAGCACTGAAGTGTTGCTATTAGTGTAATGCTTTACAGTACCAATTATCTGGGTTCAATTCCTGCTGCTGTCTGTGAGGAATTTGCACATTCTCCCATGACCACACGGTGCTCTGATTTCCTCCTACATTCCAAAGATGTACGGGTTAGTAGGTCAATTGGTTGTGTGTGTGTGTGTGTGTAATTGGCTGGTAGAAACTTAATGGGGTACATCTCTAAGTAAAAAGGAAATGGTCAGGTATTGGGGAAAGTCTTTGTTTTTCAGAAGAACACTGATGAAGAAATTCACTTTCTAGCTGTCGCTGTTACCTGAGCAATGAAGTGAAAGCTTCTTCTGAAAGAAATGGTTCTAATTATAGGATGTGAAAAAAAAAATCACTCTGTAATCCAGCAGTCAAATCATCAGAAAGGGACCTGTAGAAATCAGCATCAAATCCTAATTGACTTCTAAAAATAATCACTCATCCTAATTAGACACTGATATTATACCGAGAACAATGGTAAGATTCCCAAACAAATCTGGTTAGGATTTGATGAGGATAGGGAGAAGCTGTTGAAAAGCAAACGTGTGGGCAGGCTATCTGATGGTGGGAAGGAGCTCACTGGAATGGTCCAATAACACCATGAGGGTCTGGTCAAACACCCCTGAGGAAATGGCCAGTTTGAAGGGATGCTCAAGGCCAGCTGGGGAGAATGGACGCTTATGCAGAGAAGGGATAAATGAAGAAAACAAAGCTGAAAAACAAACTGAGGTTGGAGGAGCAACACCTACAATCTGACAGCATGAACATCGATTTCTCAAACTTCTTGTCATTTCTTCCCCCCCCCCCACCCTCCTTTTTCATTCCTCATTATGGCTCCCCTCTTACTCCTTCCCTTCTCCTCATCTGCCTATCACTCCCCTTCCTCTCTCCCTTTCTCCCGTGGTTCACTCTCCTCTCCTATCAGGTTCCTCCTTCTTCAGCCCTTTACCTTTTCCACCTATCATGTCCCACCTTCTCAGTTCATCCCTCCCTCCCCACCCACTACCCATCAGCTGTCAGCTTGCACTCCTTCCCTTCTCCCCATCTTATTCTGGTTTCTAATCCCTTCCTTCCCAGTACTGATGAAGGGGCTCTGCCTGAAGTGTGTGTGTGTGTGACTCTATTTCCAGAATCTCTTGTATTTTTAAAATAATCATTTCAGATTGAATGAGCAGATTTTTGGTGTTTTGTTAGAGCACTGTCTGAGGAAAAGAGAGCTAACAATAGCCTTTAGCGAGTTGCCTAAAAAGCAAGGGCAAATCTCTGAGCAGCTGCTGCATCATATGGAGAGGGACAGCTACAAGAGAAGGGGTGGGGGGAGATATAACCCTCAGCATATGAAATGACATCTGGATCCTACTCTGCAGACTGAAGGTACCCAGTGGACAACAATTGGAGCCTGCAGCTGGATAATCTGAGGAAGCAGCACAGACAAAATGAGGGCTGATCTCTTCTCCCAGGAGGATTAATACCAATCCAGTCAGGGCTTACTTTCCAAACGGCATACAATGCGTTCGCATGTGCATGTCCCAGAGACAGTCAGCCTAACTCAGATGGGCAGACAGGAGCACCCCCGGTGTCCATTGCAAAAGGAGCTAAATAGTTTCTTTCCTCAGTACTCTACTGCTGTGCTGCATGGAACTGCTGGACACCAGATGTGTTTGGAAGCTGACTGAAGATGGACGTGAGTGCACCGTCATGGTCCACTAACCAGCTTGGAGCTCGTCCAAACAGACACGCAAAATGGCTAATGGCTGAACGAAAGGTGAACTTCATGCATAGACTGCAGAGAAGGGATATGATAGAGGTCCTTCACATGACTGGTTTAAGGAGCATGAAAGCATTGACATCGCTCCTGTCAAGGGGAGGCTCAAAGATCAGAGGAATTGAAATTTGTGTTGTTTTGTTGTTGGTTTATTGTTGTCACATGTCCTGAGATAGAGCGAAAAGCCATCCATTTCAAAGCATAAATCCATTGAGGTAGTACAATAGCAGAATGCAGAATGTAGTGACCAATTCTTAAAGTCTTAGAAACAGAACCAGAATCAGGTTTATTATCACTGACATACAGTACTGTGCAAAAGTCTTAGGCACATATGTATAGCTAGGGTGCCTAAGACTGTTGTGCAATGCTGTAGCAATTGTATGTTGAAAAAAAAATCAAACTTTATGACATATGTGAGTGATGATAAACCTGATTCTGATATGGGTCTCTCTTGTGAACTGTGAGTGGGAAGGGGCCAGGGAGAGGGGAATCATGGTTAGGAAAAGGGGAAAGGAGAGGGGAGAGAGCGGGAAACACCAGAGAGAGATTCTGTAATGATCAATAATCCAACTGTTTGGAATTAAATGACCTTGCCTGGTGTCTCAGGGCTGGGTGTGTCTCCATTCAGCCATACCCCGCCCAGCACTTCTTCTCTGCTGCCCAACCCACACCCCTCCCATGGGGTTCCACCCTCACCATTCCCAACAGCCTTTGCTCCTGCCAGATTTGCAAACTCACTGTCCGCTCCACGTTGACAAATACAGTACTGTGTGAAAACCTTAGGCACTCCAGCTACTGTGTATGTTTATATATATATATATGCTTAAAGATTTTCACACAGTACTGCCTGTCATGAAATTTGTTGTTTTGTGACAGCGGTACAGTGCAAGACAAAAAATAAATAAAAGTTACAATAAAAAAGAAGTAAAAAACGTGCAATCAAGAAATATTGAGGTAATAAACTACAAACACGAGAAAATCTGCAGATGCTGGAAATCCAAAGCAACACACAATGCTGGAGGAACTCAGCAGGTCAGGCAACATCTATGGAAATGAACAAACAGTTGACAGTTTGGGCTGAGACCTTTCTTCAGGTCGAAGAAGGAAGTAGGAAGACGCCAGAATAAAAAAGAAGGGGGAGGGGAGAGAAGAAAGCTGGATGGTAATAGGTGAAGCCAAGTGGGTGGGAATGGTAAAGGGCTGGAGAAGAAATCCGATGAGAGGAGAGTGGACCGTAGGAGATTGGAAAGGAGGAGGGGACTCGGGGAAGTAATAGGTAGTGCTCTTTGGTTCATAGACCATTCCGGGATCAGATGGCAGAGAGGAAGAAGCTGTTCCTAAAACATTGAGTATATGTCTTCTGTCTCCTGTACCTCCTCCCTGATGGCTGTAATGAGAAAAGGGCATGTCCAAGATGGTGACAGTCCTTAAGAAAGGATGTTGCCTTCTTCAGACACCACAGTTTGAAAATGTCCTTGATGGTGGGGAGCATTGCACTTGTGATGGAGATTTACAATTTAATATTTAAAATATTAAATTTAAAAATAGATTTATAAAAATAGAATAATTATAATAAGTGTAATGAATGGATCTACTGGGAGAATCTTACAAAGAGTCAAGTTGCCACTTGCTCAGGTGCCAGCCCAAGTTTAATATTCTGAGCAAATGATACAAGGGAGTTGTGAGGACATTCATTTTCACTCCTGAAAGAGGTCATGAATTTGTTTCTCCCTGCCTGTGAGGAAGACAGGAACAGCATCAGTCAATGTCTTCAATCTAGAATGGTTAATGCACCTGAGAGAGAACTGCTTGCGAGATAAGGTGGATAGACATGTCTAATAGGAATTTCTTCTCAGAACTGACACAGATTTAATGGCTGAATGGCCTGATTTTGGGCTCACCTGCCTGTCACCTCCCTCTAGTGCCCCTCTTCCTTCCCTGTTTTCCATGGTCCACTATCCTCTGCGATCAGATTCCTTCTTCAGTCCTTTGCCTCTTTCACCTATCACTTCCCAGCTTCTGACTTGATCTCCATTTCCCCACCCTCCTTCCCCCCCACCTGGTTTCACCTATCACCTGCCATCTTGTACACCTTCCCCTCCCACAGCCTTTTTACTCTGGATTTTTATCCCTTGCATTCCAGTCCTGATGAAGGGTTTAGGCACATAATATTGACTATTTATTGCCCTCCATAGATGCTGCCTGAACTGCTGAGTTCCTCCACCATTTTCTATCTGTTGCTCTGGATTTCCAGCATCTGTAGAATCTCTTGAGTCAGATACTTTGCATTTTTTTTCTAATTTGGTGAGGATGAGAGATCTGTCCTGAAATTCTCGAGTGTTTGATTATTTCCCAACAATAGACCGCAAATGAAAATGTCAGGAATGACTGCTGATGAGAATTCCCGGTGTCCAACTGCTTTTTCTGTCACCTCTTCCAGCACAGTTACAGTCACAGGCAATGTGGATCATGCATCATATTTATGGCAGATATGTTTTCAATTTTCAATTAATACCAGTAAAATCTGTCGGGTGTTGGCTCTGTCAGGTGGCTGAAATTAAATATACTACTGGATTCTTGGCATGAAAATGTGACTGAGCAGTTCATAGATTAGCACAGAGACTTAGAGTTGTACAGCACAGAAACAGGACCTTCAGCTCAACTCAGGATGCCTTTCTACAGTAAAACTATTTGCATGAGGCCTGTATCCCTCTATACCAGTGCTTCCCAACCTAGGGTCCATGGACCTCTCCGTTAATGTTAAGGGTTCATGACATAACAAAAGGCATAGATCACAAGGTTGGCAGGTTAATTGGTTACTGTGAATTGTCCTGTGATTAGGCTGGAGTTAAACTGAAGATTTCTCAGTGGCACGGCTCATTCGTAACTCATTCGTAAGGCCAGTGATGTTGTTGGGGTGGAACTGGACTCTCTGACGGTGGTGTCTGAAAAGAGGATGCTGTTCAAGTTGCATGCAATTTTGGACAATGACTCCCATCCACTCCATAATGTACTGGTTAGGAACAGGAGTACATTCAGCCAGAGACTCATTCCACCGAGATGTAACACTGAGCATCATAGGAAGTCATTCCTGCTTGTGGCCATCAAACTTTACAACTCGTCCTTCGGAGTGTCAGACACCCTGAGCCAATAGGCTGGTCCTGGACTTATTTCCACTTGGCATGATTAACTTATTATTATTTAATCATTTATGGTTTTATATTGCTATATTTCTACAATATTCTTGGTTGGTACGGCTGTAACAAAACCCAATTTCCCTCGGGATCAATAAAGTATGTCTGTCTGTCTGTCATAGGACTGGCAGGGCCTGTTCCAAGCTGTACACTAAGTAAATAAAATAGATAAAAACCATGAAATATGTCATTTTTGTCAGATTGAAGATGTCCTGGGGGCAACTCACAAGTGTCAGCATGCTTGAAGTGCCAACATAGCATGCCAACAACTTACCAACTATGCTCTTTTTTACATTATAAACCTTTACAAGGTCAACCCTGAGCATTCTACACTCCGGTCCAATTGCTCCTTGTGATTAAAATCCTCTATTCCAGATAAATCTTCTCACTGCTGCCACCAGGAAGCGGGTACGGGAGCATCAGAACTCTCACTACCAAGTTCAGGAACAGTTATTACCCCTCAACCATCAGGCTTTTGTACCAGAGGGGATAACTTTACTCAACTTCACTCACCCCCACACTGAACAGTTCCCATAGCTTACAGACTCACTTTCAAAGACTTTGCATCTTATGTTCTTGAAATTTATTGCTTATTTATTTATTATTATGTATTTTTTTTCTTTTTGTATTTGCACAGTTTGTTGTCTTCTGCACTTTGGTTGTTTGTCCATCTTGTGTGTGGTTTCCCATTGAGTTAATTGTGCTTCCTTGCATTTAGTGTGAATGCCCACAAGAAAATGAATCTCAAGGTAGTGCATGGTGACATATATGTACTTTGATAACAAATTTGTTTTGAACTTTGAACATTAAACTCTTTCTAATGCTTCTATGTCCTTCATGAACTGTGATGATTAGAACTGTACTCTAGTGTGGCCTAACTAATGATCTGTACAGTTGAAACATGATATTCTAATTCTCACACTCATTTCCTCAGCCTCTGAAGAAAAGTATGCCAAATGGTTCCTTTACCACCCAATCCATTTGTCACAATTTTCAGGGACCTATGGACTTAAATTCCAGTCTCTCTGTACATTAACTCCTCTGGGGACCTCTCATACAAGAGCACAGAAGATGCCATTTATCACAGATGGCCTCATATGGTGTACCTTAGAACATTGAACATAAAACCTAATAGCACAGTACAGGCTCTTCAACATACAATTGTAGTGGCAACCTTTTAACCTACTCTAAGATCAATCTAATCCTTCCCTCCTCAATCATCTATGTGCCTACCTTAGAGTCTCTTAAAAGTCTCCAATGTATCTGCCTCTACCACTACACCAGACAATGAGTTCCATGCATCCACCATTCTCTGTGTATAAATCTTGCCTCTGACATTCTCCTATACTTTCCTGCAATCACCTAAAAATGATCGACCCTCATATTAGCCATTTCTGCTGTGGAAAAAGCCTCTGGCTATCCACTCAATCTATGCCTCTTATCATCTTGTACACATCTACTATGTCACCTCTCAATCTCCTTTGCTCCAAAGAGGCAAAAGTCCAAGCTCAGTCAGCCTATCCTCATATGACATGTTCTTCAATCCAGGCAACCTACTGCTAAATATTTTCTGCACTTTCGCCAAAGCTTCCACATCCTTCCTATAGTGAGAAGAGCAGAACTGAGCACAATATTCCAGGTTTGGCCTCACTAGAGTTTTACAGAGCTGCAACACTATCTCCTCAGGGCTCTTGAACTCAATCTTCTTTATACTGTTCCCAGTGTGCTCGCCACTATCTTTTACAGTTTAAGGTTGAACATAGGGCTCACATGTCTAAAACTAAATTGTCTCAGTTTTATCCTGACATTAGTCCTGTTTGTGACAAGTGTAAAGGGGGTGAGGCTTCGCTTATCCATATGTACTGGGCTTGTCCTAGTCTAGAGAAATTCTGGAAAGAAGTTTTTTAAACTTTATCCCATATTCTTAATTTCCACTTAGAACCTAATCCTCTGATTGCCCTTTTTGGTACCTTGGGTGAGGCAGATGTGTATTTGAGTCCGACTAAATGTCGAACATTCTCTTTTGCCTCTCTTTTGGCTAGATGCTTAGTTTTCCTTAGGTGAAGAGATGTTGCCCCAACCACTCATGCTTAATGGCTTAATGAAATTATGTCCTGTTTAGACCTTGAAAAAATTCATTACTCACTTCTCAATTCGGACATAAAATTTCAAAAGGTGTGGGGACCTTTTCTTGAATCCATTCATAATTCCTCTTTCAATTAAGTTTATTCTTTTTAATCCCTTACTTTCAGCTTTTTTTCTCGAAGTTTTATGGTTTCTTTTTGATGGAAATTACATTATAGTTTTAGTAGTAGGCATTATTATTCATTTTTTATTTATATTTACAGTTTTGTGGGGTTGAACGCTCCGATTTTTTTTTATACATTGTAATGGTTGGCCTTGAGTTTCATAGTGGGAGGGAGGGGAGGATACTAACTTTATATGATTTTATTTTGTTTGCTGTTTCCTTATTATGAATTATATAATTAATATGTTTATTTTGCTCTGTATTAATCTTCACTTGTTGTCGGGTTTTTCTTGTTTGTAGTTGGTTTGTAGAAATGCATTAAAAAATTAATATTTTTTTTAAAAAAACACTGTTCCTAGTGCAAGTATAACCTTTAGATAGGGGACCAAACCTGCACAGTGTCCTAGGCGTAGTCACAGCAGTGCCATGCAGAGTTGTACAGTAATATAATTTCCCATTTTACATGCACCAATTTGTTTGAAACAGAGATCTCCAGACCATTAGTATCTATTATTCCATGTTATTCCTGTGCACTGTATTTTTGTGTTTCACATACTAGGACATAAAACACAAAAGACTACATATTTATTCACTTATTTTATTTATTTATTAGTTGCAACATGTAGCAAATGCCCATGTCTGCATCAGTATCAGGACAGCTCTCCTCCTTATATGCATCGCCAGAGTTCACATAACCAATTGGCACATGAAGTAAAAATTACCCTCAGTGACCTGGTCCAAACGTGTTGAGCAGTGTCAACCATGGTTGTTGTGTCGTAGCTGTCTAGATACACAAGCCTGGGCAGTACGATATGGAGAGCAAGCTGCTGCCCATGTATCAAGCTCCCCCTCTTCATGCTTCTGATGTACCCAAAGGAATGGCAAAAATGATTTTTCCCTCAGGGTTTACTCCTGAAGCCTTCACCATGAGTGGGTATAGCTGTAAGACAGTGGAGGTCTGAGATCAGAGTTTTCCTTCTCCTAGATGAGCTGCCAACCATGGTTGATAAGCCCCGCCTGCCTGAAGTTAATGCTTTTAAGGCACCAGTAACCTGGTTCTGCCCCTCCCCCTGTCAGTAGCAATGGTTCCACTGGCCTTCGTAGCTGAGTCACACTTGAAGGCCCGGAGCTGGACTTGGTTGTCAGAGACTATTTGAAGTACATGCCATTGGGAGCATTTATTGAATTGAATTGACTTTATTACTTACATCCTTCATATACATGAGGAGTAAAAAATCTTTGCGTTACATCTCCATCTATGTGTGCAATGTGCAATTTATAGCAATTTATGTAACTCTCATTTCGGCTAGTGACATAATATAGGGGGTTATAGCCCCTGGCCCAGGCAAACTTAAGAAATCTCGTTTGGGTGGATGCTGCGTGATGTGTCCCATTTACTAATCAGTACCCCGAAATAACAAACAGTACACAATATGCAATTAAATGATTAAGCTTTATAATTCTTATTTTGACTATATGGTTAGTAAAACAATGAAAAAAAGAAAATGAAGGGCCCAATCTTATTAAACAGTCTGTTGCACAATGTTGGAGCTCACTCATAAGTTGATCATCCACCATCAACCTCCTCCGATCGTCGCTGCCCTTCGGACTCTCGCTCCAAGTCCACCCCATCCAATGGTCTACCAGCTCTCTCCATTCACGTCTTCTCTCCTCATCTCTCCCCGGTGAAAGACCGCGAAAATCTCTCTTCCAGCTCACAAGAAAGAACAGCAGCATTCCAAACCCCGTTATCTCTAGTCATAACCCAAACACTGCTGCTACAGAGAATCCATTACATTATCAGTGAAACCTTACAGCATGTTACACAGCACTGAAACTCTACAGCATGTTACATTTATGATAAATAGTATCTACAATAGGACAGTCAATATAACATAGAAATACAGTTGTATCAGCATGAATTAATCAGTCTGATGGCCTAGTGGAAGAAGCTGTCCCAGAGCCTTTTTGTCCTGGATTTTATGCCGTGGGACCATTTCCCAGGTGATAGTAGCTGGAACAGTTTTTGGTTGGGGTGACTCAGGCCCCAGTGATCCTTCAGGCTCTTTTTACACACCTGTCTTTGTAAATGTCCTGAATAGAGAGAAGTTCGCATCTACAGATGCACTGGACTGTTCACACCACTCTCTGCAGAGTCCTGCGATTGAGGGAAGTACAATAATAGGTAATAGGAGCTTGTCCTCATTACCAGCTCTGGCTATAACAACCTTAAGGAACCAGATGAAAGAGCTTGTCCTGAAATATCAATAATCCCTTTCCCTCCACTGATGCTGCCTGACTTGCTGAGTTCCTCCAGCATCTCGTCTATTGCTGCAGGTACCAGCATCCGCAGTTACTTGACCCTCTACAAATGATCTGGTGCCTTTAAAATTCTGTGCAAAGCATTTTCTTTTTCCAATTAGATTTATTGAAAAATTTCCCTAAATATTTCTCTGTGCTGAGATTTTCCTCCAATACCCAAAGGCTTATTCTGGTTACGTTTTCAAGATGATATTGAAAACATATTGTTCATTTTTAATGCTTGTTGGGTTATTTTTCAAATCTGCATCAGATCTGGAGTAACAATCATTTAGTTTTCCTTTACCATCATGTACTGAGGAATGACAATAAACAATCCTGAATCTTGAATCTTGCTGCATGCACATTATCTCCCATGCTCCTTACATGACAACACTGACATATATCAGATTTCCATTGGTTCTGGTGATCCTGAAATTATGATGGCCATTAACTCAATACAATTTTCTTATCTGAAGGCATTAGGAGTGTTGACTTATATGCAATTCAAGTGCCAGATTCTTTTCTTTGTATTTATGAAAACACAATGAAGGATTCAAAACCTTTCTAAATGAGTGTTCACTGTGTAATAAGTTTATCAATACTATTCTATCATGAATTTCCTTCCTTGCTATTTCTGTATGGGAAGCACGCAGCACAGGAAATAATCGCTCTGCAGCATTTCCCTCATTAAAAATGACTTCTAAGTTAATCCTTTAGCTTCTTGCTCGCAATGTATTTGTCATAAAGCTTGGCTACAAAACTAAGCTAACCCTTTAAACCAATTCACTCAACTGTTAAATACGAGTAAGGCCAGATGAGTCATTGTGCCTTTCAAAATTCTGGATCCATATTTAGACAAATGATCAAGAATCTTTGACCTGCAATAGTAATATTATTTCTTTTTCAGTGACGTTGCCTGTCCTTCTGGATGTTTCCAGTGTTTTCTAGTTTTATTTCAGATTACATATCTAATTATATTGAATATATAATATTGTAATATCATAACGGTTAGCACAGCGCCTGCAGTCACCAGTTGGGGTTCAATTCCCACCACTGACTGTAAGGAATTTGTATGTTCTCCCCGTGACCACGTGGGTTCCTCAGAGTGTTCCAGTTTCCTCCCACATTGTGTATAAGATGATGAGGGGCACTGATCGTGCGGAGAGCCAGATGCTTTTTTCCCAGGACTGAAATGGCTAACACGAGGGGGCATAGTTTTAATGTGCTTGGAAATAGATACTGAGGGGATGTCAGGGGTAAGTTTTCCACACAGAGAGTGATGGGTGTGTGGAATGCACTGCCGATGGCAGTGGTGGAAGTGGATACAATAGGGTCTTTTAAGAGCCTCTTGGGTAGATACATGGAGCTTAGAAAAATAGAGGGCTACATGCTAGGGAAATTCTAGACAGTCTCTAGAGTAGGTTACATGGTCAGCACAGTATGGGCTGAAGGGCCTGTAATGTGCTGTAAATTTCTATGTTCCATGTATTCCAAAGGCATGCGGTTAGGTTAGTTAGTTGATGACATGCTATGTTCACGCTAGAAAGTTGGAGACACTTGCCCAGCACAACCCCCTCTGATTTGATGGAAGTGATGCATTTCACTGTACATGTAATCTTCAGTCAAGCGGACCCAAGTGCGGAGCAAACTCAAGACTCAACAGTAGAAATTAACAATGAAGACTTATTTGGAGAATTATACAGGGAAAAATCAAAACTAACTTGGGACTTGAGCACACAGAACAGTAGTTCACACAGAGCTTGAATCCAGGACTCAGAGATGAGTTCTGGTCCAGAATAACCTTAAATAGAACATAAATCACAGGAAACCCATCCAGATTGAAAGCAAAAACTAATCACTTAAAAATGAAAAGCAGAAGGAAACCATATTCATATAACATGCATCACAAAAATCACACTGACAGCTTATTGATAAAAGTAGTCACTAAACATCTCTAATAAACTCCAATAAATGGAGTTCAGGAGCATTGAGAACTGCCACTCAATGCTCACTGGTCTGAAGGGTTTGTGACAGTATGTTTCAGTTTCAATATGACACATAAAGCTAATTTCTTTTTATTCTTTTATTCTGTTCTACTTCTTCAAATGCTTATTGAATTCTTAATGCTGTACCTAATTTAATTTCGGTAGATATTTAATTAATCTACTTCTTAAACAAAACATTTTAGGAGTAAAGTTCCTTTGCTTTTGGTGTTTGGTATCAGTAAACTTATTTCCCCACCCCCCCCCCCCCATCCATTTCCCTGTTATCTGTTCTGAAACAGAAAGAGTGGCCCTTCACTGATTACACTCACAATTTCTTCAAAGTTTTGGAAATGGCAAATTAAGTGGCAAATTTCAAAGAAATTAGTGAATTGTCTGCATGTTATCACATACTAGACTAATGCATCTTTCAAACTCATAATTCAGCATGCAACAAACCCCTAGACATGAGGTGGCAAGAAACATCTGCGTCAATGAATGGTCTCCTCCAACAACATACACTTGACAATCAATGGTATAACAGTCATTGAGTCCTGATCAGAAACTCAAAAGACCAGGCACTTCAACACTGTGGCTACAAGAGACAGTCCAAAGTTAAATATTCTGTGATGAGTGTCTTGATTAAGCGCTGAGCCATATTAAGAAGGTGAGCGTGTCAGAGCCAGAGGCAAGGGATGAGCCAAATGTTCAGTTCGCTGCACAGGGAGGTTTACTCGTCTCCTCACTGCCTGTCTCAGATAGGGTCCTGAACTAGCCGCGACTGCCTTTGTGGCTGTGAACTCACCTCTGTGAACTTTAGTTCTGAATGTTATTTGCTTACTTTTCATTGTTTGCATGATTTCTTTTCTTTTTGTACATTTGCTGTTTGTTGGTCTTTTTTAATGGGTTCTACCGGAGTTCTTTGTTTTGTGGCTGCTTGTAGGGAGACCAATCTCAAGGTTGTATACGGTGTTCATACTTTGAACTATAATACTTTTCCAGTATCCACAAGTCAGAAATGTGATGGCACCATCTGCTTATCTGGAGATCAATGCCATTGAAGGTGAAGCAACCAATTGACAGTTATCCCATTCACCATCGCAAACTTTCATTTCCTCCATTATCAGCTCACAGCAATTACAGCATAATATATAATGCACTGCTTCTTATTGAGTCTACTCTGACAATGCCTTCCAAACCTCTGGTGGTTACCACCAAGATAGACAAGGACATTAACTACATGTTTAACATTTCCTCTGTCTCTTCCTGTCACAGTCTCCCAGTGACAATCATTTATTACTTCTCATGTTTTGTCCATTTTCTCATATTGAGTGGCATCTAGGTATTCTTAAACACAGATTCTTTGAGCTCCCAACACATGGTCTCAAGATTCTCAATGCCATTCTGAATGCTCATGCTCCATTTTTGGTAAGTGCTATGGATTTGAAATTAATTTTCAAGGTGACTTTCAGCACATCCTTAGGGCTTTTCTTTTGTCTGCATTGCAATCAAAGATTCAACGTACATTTATTATCAAATGATGTATAAATTATACAACCTTGAGATTTGTTTGCTCTCAGGCAAGAAAGAAAGCAAGAAACCCGAAAGAACCCAATTAAAGAAAGAACAAAAATACAAATAAAAGACCAACACCCAATATGCAAAAGGAAGGGAAAAAAAAAACACTAATCATGCAAACAATTGCAGCAAACAAAAATCTGAACCAAAACTGAGTCCTCAGATCTGAACCCTGGAGCAACCTAGAGTAGGCCCAAATACTCCCTTATCAGTTCAATATATTTGCCAATATGATCTCTTCCTAACTAAGCTCAGGACAGACTGTGCAGTGTCTAGTTGCAGGCATGTGATGGTAAGACCAGTCTTACGTAGTCAACCTCAGTGCGGGAATTGCTGGTTTGGAAGAGAACAGGGCAGCCTTGTCTGACATGAGTTTTCACTGGGTTTGGCTCTATTGTGAGGCCATCAGGTAGGATCATAGTTTGCCTCTCATCATAAGTATTTCACCGGGCAGCTGAATTTGTGGACAATGCCCTTTAGTCCTTCCAAAAAAGCTTTGGTGATGGCGCCAGTGGTTTTTGCAGACCCAGGTGACTTCCTCCAGTTTGTACTCGATGCAGCTTAGTCTTCCTCTCTTATGCCTTTCTTTTCTTTTCAAGATGGTTAGGGCTCTGTTACAGCTGGTGCATATCACAAGTCCTGGTTATGTAACCTCTGATGCCCAGCAGACAATCTCTAAAAAGTATTAATAATGGCTGGGGCCACTTGTCTGGTAAAGACACAGCCCAAAAGAAGGTAATGACAAATTTCCTAAGAACAATTATGGATATGAAATGACCATGATCACCTACATCATATGACATGGCACATAATGATTGAACTTCTACTCTACCATTAATTGCCTTCTAATTCTTTCACTGTTAACCAAAATTAACAGTAATTAAGAGCGGACAACAAGTCTACAGCTTTCAAAACACAAAAATACAACTGCAGATGCTGTGGATCAAAGAATACGTACACAACGCTGGAAGAACTCAGACCATTCCTGATGAAGGATCTCGGCCCGAAACATTGGCTACTCTTTTCTCACAGATGCTGCCTGACCAGCTGAGTTCTTTCAGCGTCGTGTACGTAAGTCTACAGCTTTGAGATGTAAAAGGAAATTCATGAAGTCACAGGAAAGATGTGAAAACTCTGTAGAAACTGTATAGAGTCCCTGGTGTCACCCTATCAGATATATCACTTATGGTTATATATCCCATCCTCACTCTTTTTGGAACTTCAAACTTACGTACTTTCCCTTTCATAGTTCTGGCTGTAAGATCAACGTGATTGCTACTCACAGTTTTTGCCTGTCCTATTGTTTCCAGTATTTCCCATTCTCATTACCTTTCATTAGGAGAATGAACATAAAACAGAGAATACTCCAGCACAGGAATGGGCCATTTGGCCTACGTGTTGTGCTGAAACAATTAAATTAGTAATCAAATGGCCAACTAAACTAATCTTTTCTACTTACTCAATGTCTATATCCTTCCATTGTCCTCACATTCATGTGCTTATCTAAATGTCTCTTAAAATTCTCTGATGTATCTACCTCTGCCACCACACCAGGCTGCACATTCCAGACACCCACCCTCTGTGGAAATGACTCGCCCCTCATATCTTTGAACAACCCCTCTGACCTTAAATACATACCCTCTGGTATTAGACATTTGGATAAAAGACCCTGCCTGTCCACTCTATCTAAGCGTCTGATAATCTTATAAACCTCTGTCAGATATCCCTTAAGACTTCTCTGCTCCAGAGAAGACAGCCTATGTTTGTCCAACTTCTTCATAGCATATGCCCTCTAATCCCGGTAAACCTCTTCTGCACCCTCTCCAACATCCTTCCATAATGGGGTGACCAGAACTGAAATACTCCAGATGTAGCCTAACTAGAGTTTTCTAACGCTGCAGCATAATATCCTGACTTTCCAACTCAACAGAATCTCCTCACCCTCCCCTTAACTACCAAGTCTCTTATCACAATCACTCTGCCTGCCTTTACCCTTTACTGGTAAGCCTCAGAGCCAACCGCAGTGCCGTTTGTCTGACGGCTGTTGTTGTGCCCTGATAGGTCACCTACCCCAGCAGTATCCAAAGGGTTATACCTTTTGCTGAGGGAATGGCCACAGAGGACCCCTTTGTTGGCTGCCTACTCCCCTTTACTTCCCCTGCTAGTCACTCCTCCACTATTGGAAGGTTGCTCTCTGCGTATGACTACCTCAGTAGATGTTTCATCTATGAGTTTTTCAGCCTCCCAGATGGTCCTGAGTACATCAGCTGCAGCTCGAGTCCCTTGACCTTGTTAGTCAAGAGCTGAAGTTGGGTGCCACTTAATGCAGGGAGCCTGTTAAGTACCCTCAAGTCTTACATCTCACAGAAGGAGCATTCCACCACCTTAAACATCCTGCCTACACTGACCTAAGGACTAAGGATTTGCAGACAGTTTAAAAAAAGCTTACCTGTGCCTTCCCTCTGAAAGCTTTGAATTTTGCACTCACTTTGCCCATTCTCATCAAAGTCCGTTGACCCCACTGACAATGCAACACTGCACCAATGGCTGCTCAGCTTGCACCTCGCTTCTTTTTATTGGCCTAAATATAACTCACTCCTGGCAAGACTTGCTGTTTTCAAATGCCCACCCCTGCCAAGATGTTGCTCTCTCACTCACTGCTTCAAAGATGAGAAGTGACTTGAGATGATAAGATAATAAGAGGCATAGATGGAGTGAACAGCCAGAGATAATTCCCAGGGTGGAAATGGTGAATACAAAGGGGCATAATTTTAAGGTGATTGGAAGAAAAGTATATGGAAGGGGGAGATAATGAACAAGTTCATTACACAGAGAATGATGGGTGTATAGAACATACTGCTTTGGTTTGTGGTAGAGGGAATTATATCAGGCATATTTAAGATTCTCTTAGGTAGGCATATGAATGATAGAAAAATGGAGAGCCACGTAGGATGGAAGGGTTAGATTGAATTGAGAGTAGGTTAAAAAGATGACACAACATTGTGGGCTGAAGGGCCTGTAATGTGATATTTTATATTCTATTAAAATTTAACACTAGCCAACTATTCAAGTCAGACATAACATAATTCATGCAATAAATGCATTGTGGACAATATTAAATGAAAGAGGCTGAAAGAGAGGAACTAAATAGTTACATGTGAACTGCACAATTGATATAAATCCGCAGGGCTTTCTCTGTTTGAATTAACGATGCAAAAGGCAACATTTCCACCTGGAAGTTTGGATCATTCATCATTGGAATAGCATTTCTTATTCCATACGTAGCAACAGCAGCAAGTTATTCAAAAATATTGATCTGTATTGCCTCTTGATAACAATGTTTGATTGTTTTATTTGTGGTACACTGTCAAGATGAAAAATACCTAACGTTCTTCAACTTTATTCTTTAATAAAGTATTAACGGGGAGAGTTGGCATAATGGCAATCAGTAATCCAGAGATTGAGTTATATGCTGGGGACATGAGTTCAAATCCCACCAAAGGCAGATGTTGAATTTGAATTCAATAAAAAGAAAATCTGATTACCATGAAACTATGTCACTTGTCATAGAAACCCATCTGGTTCACTAATGTCCTTTAGGAGAGGATCCTGCCGTCCTTACGTCATCTAGACTATATGTGACTCCAGACCCACAGCAATGTGGTTGACTCTTAAAATTAGGATGGGCGATAAATGTTGGCTTTGCTGGCAACTCTCACATCCCATAAACATGAATAAATAAAAAAATGGCTGTAGGTTTATTTCAAAAACGCAGCCTTCAATTTAGATCCATAACTCTTACCTTGAAACATACAGGAGATCTATCCAAATTTATTACCTTCCAGTGACCCTTTCAAGATAAGAAGAAATTGGAACTAATGAAATTGTTTCATTGCTTATTTATTTATTATTAGAAACATAGAAAACCTACAGCATGATACAGGCCCTTCAGCCCACAAAGTTGTGCCAAACATGTCTCTACCTTAGAAATTACTAGGGTTGAACATGTCCCTACCTTAGAAATTACTAGGGTTACCCATAGCCCTCTATTTTTCTAAGCTCCATGTACCTTTCCAAAAGTCTCTTTAAAGACCCTATCATATCCTCAAGTCAAGTCAAGTCACTTTTATTGTCATTTCGACCATAACTGCTGGTACAGTACATAGTAAAAATGAGACAACATTTTTCAGGACCATGGTGTTACATGACACAGTACAAAAAACTAGATTGAACTATGTAATAAAAAAAGACACAGAGAAAGCTACACTAGACTACAGACTTACACAGGACTGCATAAAGTGCACAAAAACAGTGCAGGCATTTACAATAAATAATATACAGGACAGTAGGGCAAGGTGTCAGTCCAGGCTTCGGGTATTGAGGAGTCTGATAGCTTGGGGGAAGAAACTGTTACATAGTCTGGTCGTGAAAGCCCAAATGCTTCGAAACCTTTTCCCAGATGGCAGGAGGGAGAAGAGATTGTATGAGGGGTGCATGGGGTCCTTCATAATGCTGTTTCCTTTGCAGATGCAGCGTGCAGTGCAAATGTCCGTGATGGCTGGAAGAGAGGCCTCTACCACCGTTGCTGGCAGCCCATTCCCCGCACTCACCACTTTCTGCGTAAAAAACTTACCCCTGACATCTTCTCTATACCTACTCCCAAGCACCTTATACCTGTGCCTTCTTGTGGTAGCCATTTCAGCCCTTTATTATTATTTCTTTCTCTCTTTTTGTATTTGCACAGTCTTTTGTGCTTTGCACACTCGTTAAATGCCCAAGTTGGTGTGGTGTTTCATTGATACTATTATGGTTATTATTCTATTATGGATTTATTAAGTACACACCCAAGAAAATAAATCTCAGGGTTGTATATAATGACATATATGGACTTTGATAATAAAGAACTTTGAACTTTGAAGAATGTTTTGTCTTTTAATTCTAGGAAACACAACAGTCAATTGGTACACAACAAGACACCATAAACTGCAATGTTATTAAAACATATCAACAATATATTAATATTAATTTATTATTAAATATATTAATAATAAGTGTTAGTTATATTAATTAATGCTTATTATTAGAAATTATAATGATGATAATGATAACATTCATCTGTCTTGAAGGACAACAGAAAACCTCTCCAAGGCACAAGCCTGTGCTGAAGATATGGAGATCTTGGGATGGTCGTTAAAATCCTCATCTCGGCCTCACCAGAGTAGTCCAAAGGAAAGCAAAGCAATACATTTGGCGCCAGATTCACTACAGGAGCTGACAGAAGAATGTTCTGTGATGACCAGTGCTTTAGGGCTCCACTCTGGATTTTCTGTCTGGGTATACACCCATGGCCTTTATCTCTCCCGAGACTGCCCAGAAGGCAGTGGGGCTAATTAATCTGGAATATATCAATAATAATAAGTGAGAGATAGTTTCCCATAATTTCTTACAATATTGATTCACAGAGCTATACAGCAAGGAAAAGACCCTTTGGCCCAACTTGTCTGTGCTAACCAGGTTACCTACCTGAGATAATGTTAACTTTTAGGAGTTTGTCTATATTTGTCACATATCCCTCTGTCAGGAATAGCAGTTAAGGCAGATACATTAGGGATATTTAAGAGCATCTTTGAAAAGCACATGGATGAAAGAAAATATGTGAGCTATGGTCTATGTTGAAGGGAAGGTTTAAATTAATCATAGAGTAGGTTTAAAGGTCGGCACAACATCACAGGCAATAGAGCCCTAATATGCTGTACTTTTCCATGTTTTTTGTTCTAAAGTAAATTTCAGACTTATCAAGTGCTTTGAAGAGTCTTGGATTCATAGATAGGTGGAATGATGCATCACATGAACAGGCCTTTCAGCACAGCATATCCGTTCTGACCCTAAGAACCCATCTACGCTAATCGCATTTACTAGCACTTGGCCCATTGCTCTGTGGGTGATTTTCCTTCCTCTCCATTTATGGATTCACACATTAACACAAATTTCAAGGATTTCTCAGTCACATTCATCAGCATGCAATGTGTTTCTGATGGTCTCTTCCATGGCATTCCATTATGTGCATGCAGCCCATGGAAATATGAAATATCTAATCTGAACTATACCTGCACAATGCAAGCAAGACTTAATTCAATGTAACTGATGTGAGGTCTACCTGAGCAGTTCCTGAATGCTGGAGTTTGAAGTTGGAAACCTTTTTCAGGTAAGTAACTTAAAATAAATAACTCTAGTAACATCCTCTTCAGGGTCAAACCAGCTCTCTCTGATATCCTTACCCAATCTTTGAGATTCTGATTTCTTGCTTGGAACGAACGTCCTGACCTACTTCATCCAACTCTCACCTAATACAAGTTATGCATCAAAACCAAAAAGTACTCTTTCCCCTTACAGAAAATACGAAGGGATGATCTTCACTAGAAGGCTTCAGAACTCTTATACAATTTTTCAACAGAAGACCATTAGGAGAATCATGTTGTTTCACAAAGAAAGTGCTGTGATTTTGCATGCCCTTCAAGGTGGCAAACCATTTCTATCTTGCTCCTGTCTTGCTCTGACATTGATACTGATGCACAGACATCCAGAAGACCACTGCCTTCATATTTTTAGTTTTGATCTTCCGCCTTTCAGTCTCTTGTCAGCAAACACTGCAAATCAACTGGAAGCTATACTTACTTGTCACGACTGGCTCAGATAAAAACATTGCCGTGGGCACCTCATTTGATGTAATCTTTCCACAATTCCGATCCATCATCATTGAGACAAGATTAGCAAGAGGCCAGAGTGAGGAGATGGAGGGAAGTGAAGTATCATTTTAATAGAAAGACTGGCAGTAGCTTTGGTCATGGTAATTCTGAATGGAGGAAATTGAGCTCAGACTAACCGAGAG